>NW_027413190.1:74995-245363 GCF_048544455.1 Silene latifolia | reverse complement strand
GATAAAATGGATTAAATAGTACACCACTGCATATATAGTTTATCTAAGCATAATTTTGTTTTTATCTTATCTAAGCAAGTGGTATGTTATTTGGGTCGTCTTAAGTTTAGGACGAATACCACCATGTTAAACAATAATTTGTGTAATTAAAATTTTTTCCTTTTTAATATTGTTCATTTACTATGCAATTTGTGTGGTTATATGGATTAGTAGTTTATACTATTTTTGTAAGCCTAAAATAACAAGAGATATGAGTAGAATTTTCAACAATTATGATTAGAAACGAGTAACACATAACAGTTTCTTTAAAATTGAAAACAACCACCAAGTACTATTGTGACACCCCACGATAAAGCGGAAAATATAACATATAAATTAAAGTGGAAATTTGTGAGATTTTAAAAACTTTTAAATTACTAGTTAAAGATTAACACGCGGGTGCCAAAAAGAAATGAAACAAATACTACAATAGAGAAACTTAGGTTATTACAACCCAAGTCTATAAAGCGGGGAAAAGATATCCCACGAATAAAAAGATAAGGGTTTCTAGACTAGAAACTAAGGTCCAAGGGTTTAGTTCTCGCTAGCCCACACGTCTTCCCAACGTAAGCATCTTCACAACCTGTCATTCATGTAAACATGAACGCCACAGTCAGTGGGGAGTAACTCAAGGTTCTCTCAGCCACAATATGTCGAAATGCAAGTAACAAACACTTAATTAAACATATTAATCATGCATCACATGTGAACAATAAAGAACAAGGAGATATAATGAACAATCGTGGTGAGATAGGCATAATACTTTCTTAATGGAATATGCAGGATATATTAGAATAAATATGCAGTCAAGGGTATAGATCAACCAAGTCAACCAACTCATATTGACACGACTCAACAAGTGTAAGACCGACACAAAGTGTAGACGGAGTATCCGACTCAGAGGCTACCTTTAAATCATGTCCGAGATACCACACACAAGACTACATCCTAGACTCCAATCCTCCTGGTAGGACGACGATCATAATACGGTCCTAGTCTAAACCTGGATCCAGACTCTCGGGATGGACGTCACCCGATTCGACATGCGGTGACCTATCCGCATCCAAGACTCGAAACATGGCACACAGTCCGTAACCAAAGGTCGAGTAACCCCAAATCGGAAACATGGCACACAGTCCGTAACCAAAGGTCCGAAGAGGCGGAAGGGTAACCCAATCCGGAAACATGGCACACATATCCGTAACCAAAGGTCCGAAGAGGGTAAATAAGGAATGTCAAGTCGTCACACAATGTAAAACGTTACACTTGAGTCACAATAAGAGTAAGAATGATCATGCGAATATAAATGCGATAGAATGTCATATATCATGGAATTGCTAATGTCACATTCATACTCATGGCTTGCATCTCACCATATGTACGGATGGGAACATCAATACCAATGATCATATCGCAACTAGAGGGCTTATAGCTCACCCCAAGTATCCGATAGGACCAAGACTCACACAACAGAACAATACAAGGCATTATCAAGCATATGACCCTTCACAAATAATTATTTAACAATAAATACCTCATACTTGTTTTATGTAAATAAATATCTCATTTATATAATTTGTCATGCCGGTTAAATAAAATATAATGAATGATTATGAATAATTTACGTTATACGAAATATACGGGATGAAATGTGACCAAGTCCAATTGACCCATTTATGAACCCAATAAATAAATCATGTGAAATCCAATGAATGGACTAGAATAAGCCCAATAAATAAAACATATGACAAGCCCAACAGAATAAATAAGTAAATGAACGATATTAACTAATTACGTTATATAAAATGTGAGACGGTTAATTAATCATATTTTAATTAAACCAATTTAGCGCCAAAACAGTTAATAAACAAGACTAGCCCTATTAAAATGCCTTACCATACCTATATGGCCCAATAACATATAATATAAAATAAGCCCAATTTGCCACATTACTAAAATAACATGACGAGTACATGAGCATAATTGAGACGGTAATTTAATTAATTATGAAATGAGATTCTAGAATTATAAAACATGAAAGGGAGAAATATAAATGAACAATGCTTTAACGGGTTGCGATTTATAAAACACGAGACGGAAATTTAATTAATTCAAACATACCAAATTGCGCCCAAAACAATTCATGACACAATTCAAGACGTCAATAGGGCAGCACTCCTACCCGACTCAACTCAAGCCCTACACGGCTCCACCACCAGCCACCTATACAACCCATATCAGCCACGTCCTCCACCCCATAAACAACCCAGAATCACCATGAAAACCGTCCCAAACAAGTGGCCATGAGCAGCCAAATGGACCGTGTCAAGCAAGCTCAGAACCCCAGTCCAACACCGAGCCAACTACAACCCATAAGACCCATCTAAAACCGAGTCCAACCAGGCCGTGTGTAACCTCGACACAGCCACCTCCTGACTACAAACAACCACCATCCACCCCCGTCCCAAAACAGATTCAAGGGTGCGTTTAACCCGTCCCCAAACCTCGACATGTGCTTGTCTCAAAACCCGCACAGGAAACCCGTCCCAAAACAGAGGTGACAGGCCAACCTCCGCAGCATAAAACCCGGTCCTAGAAGTCCATTCCTGACCCGACTCAAGACTGCCCACGACCCCCTACTGACTGCTCACAACTACCACATCGACTATTCCAAAACAGAGCAGGAAACCGCCCATACAGCCACCGTTACGGCCCACAACAACCATGAGAATTAGCCACAAACATTAAGAATTCGACCTCATACATGAGAAACACAAAAAGATTAAAACTTTAAGACGAAGGAGTATAAAAACCGAGTTGAAAGGATGGAATATCGACTCATTGTCGAGTAACCTATCACCGTTACCTTAGCTCTCGAATTCTCGGGTGAAAACGTCCAAGGCACGAGCTTTACTTCAGTCTTCAACTAGAAAGGAGGAAAAACGAGTAACATGGGTCACAAAACCGAGTTTGTAATAAGATGGCCATTTCGAAACTAAGTAAAAACATAAGCTTTCTTACCTTAAAAGAATGAGGATGGAGAGAGGAAGCTAATGGTATAAAAATGGTGAAGTTTGGTTGAGAAATAAGGGAGGAAATGGGGTATGAAGGAGACGGAATGGGTGGTTGAGTATGGAGTTGTTGTTGTTGTTGCTTTTGTTCTTTCGAAAATGAAGAAAGAAGAAGAAAGAGGGGGGTGGGGGTCACACGGTGTAAGAACCACAACAATAATAAATAATAATAATAATAATAATAATAATAATAATATAATATATAAATATATAATAAGGAGATATTTTAAAAGTAGAGTGTAGGATGTTAGGTGGGTGTGATGTGTTGTCGAATTCTGGTTGGTCCGGATTAAAGCATGTACAAAGTGAAATGTGACGATCTATAGCTAAACGGATGTTGAGACGGGAATTATTATCACAGTCATTATTATTATCCGACCAAAAATATGTATACATATATTATTATATAAATCATGTCTTAAAGATATAATTTAATCGTACGTATTTTTATATAAACGAGCTTTTATATAATACGTTTATAAAAATCGTGTTTGACATGAGATTAATTAAATTGAATAATTCAAAAATATGAAATAAAGTAATCGAATAGTTTAATAAATTTAAAATGTCAAAACTGGAAAATTCGCGGGTGTTACAATCACTCCACCTTTTAAAAAGTTTCTTCCTCGAAACTTGAAACTAGAAATGAAAGGTTATTTAAAATAAGACTGGAATTGGAATCGGTAACCAAAACATTTAAAAGGTTATTTATCGTAAGAATTAAAATTCTTTCAAAAGCTTCAATTAAAATTTCCCGACAGAACCAAGTCGAAAGGCAAATCATTTGTATAAATCAAAATCAAAGTACTTTCAAAAACATTAATGAAGAGTTTTCAAAAGTATAAGTCTCATTCATGGAACGAAATTGCTCTTGTCGTGCACACAAGAATGCTAACTTTCCAAGTCAAAGACAAATTTAAAACAAAAATCATTCGCCGACAAGCGTAGAACAAGTTATTAAACGTCTCTAATAACGAGTTCTAACATCCGATCAACGTTAAAATCAAAAGAAAAGGTAATCTACTCAAATTTTCTTTTGCAAAAGCCAAAATAGAAATGAAGGTTTCACCTTTAAACTCAAAAAGGAGGCAAGTTTGTGAAATGATAACATCAAACTTTGACAAAGAAATCATAAATAGATCAAAATTAACAGAAATTGGTTAAAATTTAAAGAAATATCAGGTTTAGCAATTAAAATCCTGATCAATAAGTCTATACTCAAGGAACAAATATGGAATTAAATCAAATTTTCATTTTCAGATCTTTAAAATAGGTAAGGTTTGCAAAAGTAACATAAACTTCTAACAACGAATCAAAACTGGTAGCTCGAAAGTGTAGAAGTTGTATAAAATGGAAAGCAATTTAGACAACATAAATACAAGGTAAGCTAAGAGAGTTCAAATTTAACTAATCAAAGGGGCTATGATGAATTTCATAGGGTAAGAATTGAAGTCAAAACAATAAGAATGTCAAGGGTAGAGTTTTTATAGGTCGCTAGCATCAAACTTAAGGGAGGAGCAAGATGAAGCGAGGAAGAGAGGTATGAACGGTAACGCTTATGGTCAAAAAAGAAAGGAGATTAGACAGCAAGGAAACGCTAAGTACTCAAATCTCAAACGACAACAGCATCCTAAACGGTTCCGAAAACTTCCTAACAACAAAACTTATAACCACAACATTCTCAATGATTTCCTCAGAAGACTTACGTTATTTCATCCTAAGTCATTCCATGAAACAAGGTACTCCACTATAAGTGTAATCTCATCACTTTAAATCCTCAATCATCTACAAACAACTTCCACAAGATCAAGCTCAAGGTTTCCAACAAAGTTATACTCATATCCAACTAATAATCTCACCATTAGCTTTTCTCATATGGTTATACACATTTTCAAACTCTCATGTCCAAAGTAATTATGGAAGCCAATCAAAACTCGACTTACTTAGTCAATCCTACATCCTCAAATCCACCATTCAATTCCATCCATTTTATGCCAAGAACTAAGCACTAGTATCCCAAGACACGTCTCACTACACTTACCAAGCCTTACAAATCACAAACATAAACCACAAAGCCAAGTTCTATAACCTTAGTAACCAATACAACTTACACTTGACACACAGAATCCACCAATCAAATATACTCACTTTATCAAGGATCTAAGTATAAGAACCATCAAGTATGTCTCATCACACTACCTAAGCCTTTCCAACATCAAATCCTCTCAAAACTAGGTTTAAGGGTCAAACATAACAATCTCTTCAAAAGTCAAATTTTCCAACCAAGGTCAACATTCCTCAAAAGAAAGAGTACCATCAAAAGGCGTTAAGGGAGGATAAGCAAGGAACAAAGGACAAGTTAGGAGTACAAGAGTAGCTTTCAAAGTAAAACAGAAGAGAGTTTAGAAGAAGGATAAGCACCAAGAGATAAAGGATAAGGCAAGGTACACAAAGAATGAGAAATATCTCTGAAGAAGTAGGAGCATTCTTTAAAGGTGGAACAAATCTTCAATCCTCGGCAATAGGCACCAAATCTTGATCTTCACGTTGGTAGGTTTACAGTCAATGATTCAAGGGCACAACACTTATAAAATGACAATAAACAAACATGTTAGAACTTAACAAAGAGCAAACACACTACAGACTACCACCTTAGGTCCTTAAGTCTACCCATCTCTCATTCATTATTCAAGGTCAAGTTCACATTTATATTTAGGGTACACGTGTGTGCGTCGGGAGCAACATATGCTCTGATACCAACTGTGACATCCCGCGATAAAGCCGAAAATATAACATATAAATTAAAGCGGAAATTTGTGAGATTTTAAAAACTTTTAAATTACTAGTTAAAGATTAACACGCGGGTGCCAAAAAGAAATGAAACAAATACTACAATAGACAAACTTAGGTTATTACAACCCAAGTCTATAAAGCGGGGAAAAGATATCCCACGAATAAACAGATAAGGGTTTCTAGACTAGAAACTAAGGTCCAAGGGTTTAGTTCTCGCTAGCCCACACGTCTTCCCCACGTAAGCATCTTCACAACCTGTCATTCATGTAAACATGAACGCCACAGTCAGTGGGGAGTAACTCAAGGTTCTCCCAGCCACAATATGTCGAAATGCAAGTAAGAAACACTTAATTAAACATATTAATCATGCATCACATGTGAACAATAAAGAACAAGGAGATATAATGAACAATCGTGGTGAGATAGGCATAATACTTTCTTAATGGAATATGCAGGATATATTAGAATAAATATGCAGTCAAGGGTATAGAACAACCAAGTCAACCAACTCATATTGACACGACTCAACAAGTGTAAGACCGACACAAAGTGTAGACGGAGTATCCGACTCAGAGGCTACCTTTAAATCTTGTCCGAGATACCACACACAAGACTACATCCTAGACTCCAATCCTCCTGGTAGGACGACGATCATAATACGGTCCTAGTCTAAACCTGGATCCAGACTCTCGGGATGGACGTCACCCGATTCGACATGCGGTGACCTATCCACATCCAAGACTCGAAACATGGCACACAGTCCGTAACCAAAGGTCGAGTAACCCCAAATCGGAAACATAGCACACAGTCCGTAACCAAAGGTCCGAAGAGGCGGAAGGGTAATCCAATCCGGAAACATGGCACACATATCCGTAACCAAAGGTCCGAAGAGGGTAAATAAGGAATCTCAAGTCGTCACAAAATGTAAAACGTCACACTTGAGTCACAATAAGAGTAAGAATGATCATGCGAATATAAATGCGATAGAATGTCATATATCATGGAATTGATAATGTCACATTCATACTCATGGCTTGCATCTCACCATAAGTACGGATGGGAACATCAATCCCAACGATCATATCGCAATTAGAGAACTTATAGCTCACCCCTAGTATCCGATAGGACCAAGACTCACACAACAGAACAATACAAGGCATTATCAAGCATATGACCCTTCACAAATAATTATTTAACAATAAATACCTCATACTTGTTTTATGTAAATAAATATCTCATTTATATAATTTGTCATGCCGGTTAAATAAAATATAATGAATGATAATGAATAATTTACATTATATGAAATATACGGGATGAAATGTGACCAAGTCCAATTGACCCATTTATGAACCCAATAAATAAATCATGTGAAATCCAATGAATGGACTAGAATAAGCCCAATAAATAAAACATATGACAAGCCCAACAGAATAAATAAGTAAATGAACGATATTAACTAATTACGTTATATAAAATGTGAGACGGTTAATTAATCATATTTTAATTAAACCAATTTAGCGCCTAAACAGTTAATAAACAAGACTAGCCCTATTAAAATGCCATACCATACCTATATGGCCCAATAACATATAATATAAAATAAGCCCAATTTGCCACATTACTAAAATAACATGACGAGTACATGAGCATAATTGAGACGGTAATTTAATTAATTATGAAATGAGATTCTAGAATTATAAAACATGAAAGGGAGATATATAAATGAACAATGCTTTAACGGGTTGCGATTTATAAAACACGAGACGGAAATTTAATTAATTCAAACATACCAAATTGCGCCCAAAACAATTCATGACACAATTCAAGACGTCAATAGGGCAGCACTCCTACCCGACTCAACTCAAGCCCTACACGGCCCCACCACCAGCCACCTATACAACCCATATCAGCCACGTCCTCCACCCCATAAACAACCCAGAATCACCATGAAAACCGTCCCAAACAAGTGGCCATGAGCAGCCAAAAGGACCATGTCAAGCAAGCTCAGAACCCCAGTCCAACACCGAGCCAACTACAACCCATACGACCCATCTAAAACCGAGTCCAACCAGGCCGTGTGTAACCTCGACACAGCTACCTCCTGACTACAAACAACCACCATCCACCCCCGTCCCAAAACAGATTCAAGGGTGCGTTTAACCCTCCCCAAACCTCAACATGTGCTTATCTCAAAACCCGCACAGGAAACCCGTCCCAAAACAGAGGTGCCAGGCCAACCTCCGCAGCATAAAACCCGGTCCTAGAAGTCCGTTCCCGACCCGACTCAAGACTGCCCACGACCCCCTACTGACTGCTCACAACTACCACATCGACTATTCCAAAATAGAGCAGGAAACCGCCCATACAGCCACCGTTTCGACCCACAACAACCATGAGAATTAGCCACGAACATTAAGAATTCGACCTCATACATGAGAAACACAGAAAGATTAAAACTTTAAGACGAAGGAGTATACAAACCGAGTTGAAAGGATGGAATATCGACTCATTGTCGAGTAACCTATCACCGTTACCTTAGCTCTCGAATTCTCGGGTGAAAACGTCCAAGGCACGAGCTTTACTTCAGTCTTCAACTAGAAAGGAGGAAAAACGAGTAACATGGGTCACAAAACCGAGTTTGTAATAAGATGCCCATTTCGAAACTAAGTCAAAACATAAGCTTTCTTACCTTAAAAGAATGAGGACGGAGAGAGGAAGCTAATGGTATAAAAATGGTGAAGTTTGGTTGAGAAATAAGGGAGGAAATGGGGTATGAAGGAGACGGAATGGGTGGTTGAGTATGGAGTTGTTGTTGCTGTTGCTTTTGTTCTTTCGAAAATGAAGAAGGAAGAAGAAAGAGGGGGGTGGGGGTCACACGGTGTAAGAACCACAACAATAATAAATAATAATAATAATAATATATAAATATATAATAAGGAGATATTTTAAAAGTAGAGTGTAGGATGTTAGGTGGGTGTGATGTGTTGTCGAATTCTGGTTTGTCCGGATTAAAGCATGTACAAAGTGAAATGTGACGGTCTATAGCTAAACGGATGTTGAGACGGGAATTATCATCACAGTCATTATTATTATCCGACCAAAAATACGTATACATATATTATTATATAAATCATGTCTAAGATATAATTTAATCGTACGTATTTTATATAAACGAGCTTTTATATAATACGTTTATAAAAATCGTGTTTGACATGAGATTAATTAAATTGAATAATTCAAAAATATGAAATAAAGTAATCAAATATTTTAATAAATTTAAATTGTCAAAACTGGAAAATTCGCGGGTGTTACAACTATTATACGCAGAGTAGGTAGATATGATGGATTTTATTACAAAAAGATGATATATCTACTATACCTTTTAAAGTTACAAAATAAATAGATGGGTATTGTACGATCACAATCAATCACTCTAAATTATTGTCCTTCTCATTAATGGCAAATTCTAAGAATTAAAACGGTACAACCCGTCTTAAGTTTGAGATAAGTCAAATAAATAAATTTTAAGGTTTCGATTTTCATGTTGTATGTTCAAAGAAATAATAAAAGTTACTATATCTTTTTAATAGTTTTGTCCCATGTCATGCTATGTAGAAAGTTTAAATTTAAATGATTTTCCGAAATTAGAGAGGTCATATAGGTTTAATATAAGAGTGAAAAAACTCTATGTATTATTTAAAGTTGCTCTAATATAATAATTCAATATAATATTAGTAATCGTATGTCCCAGATCGCTAATGACGGAGCTGGTATCCAATAATTATTTATTGTATATTTATAATGTGAATTTATAATAAATTTGTTTGATTTTTGTTAGGAAGGGGGTAAACACGGAAGAACGAGAACATGTATCTAGAACGTTGAAAATAGACATAGTTTGTAAAGCACATACTAATATTACTACTGTAAACAATCCTAACGTAATAGGTAAATAGGACAAAGTTACTGAAAAAATGATACCTATCATATATATTATTCAACTGATTTTGGAGAGTGCACTTGTAGCGGTGGATTTTTGGTGTTTATAGCCTATTGTTACTATATATCATGCATGGGAGACTAACGGCTTTACAATGCACAATTTGTTTTTGATATTGTTATATAAAAATAAACTTAGAACATTTTTCACTAAAAATAAAAATAAATAAACCTAGAACATGTAATTTATACTTTGGGCTTTTTTACTCTTCAAATCCCCTTCATAATTGGAGAGGATAAAAGATGAGCTTTTCCCTTACTCCAAGAGATTATAAATTATAATTTACTTTCCATGGAAAAAAATGGAGAGGAGTTCTTTTGATTCTTGGAGTTTTAGGGAAAGAGCAAATAGTGGTTATCTCTACACCTAAGTAAGATATATGTTGTATATTCCGTTAAAAGAATTTTTACTATAAGCTTTATCCATTATTAGGACTATATGATGACTTGAAACACCTTTTATTCGCAAGAATAGTATGATTTATCTAGCCAAGAGTCATAGGGATTATGATGTAAATAACTCATTAAACTGTTGATAAACGTAATTTATTTTCACAGTACTTATTTTACTCATTACAGTACTTTTTGTACAAAATTTTGCATTTGTTACCCTTACCAAAAATATGA
The DNA here is from genome assembly GCF_048544455.1 of Silene latifolia. Lineage (NCBI taxonomy): Eukaryota > Viridiplantae > Streptophyta > Magnoliopsida > Caryophyllales > Caryophyllaceae > Silene > Silene latifolia. The sequence continues at coordinate 234,831 of NW_027413190.1, read as the reverse complement.
AAACCTAATTCTCTCTACCTTCTCTCTATTGCCGACTCTCTCACCTTCATCAAAAATGCGCAAAATTCTTCAATTATGAATGGTAACTAGATTATAGAGTGGTTATTTATTTCATTAATCAATTGTTATTATCAATTAAATTTATTATTTGTTATAATTTTGCATTTTTTTCAATTAAATTTATTAGAGTTTAATTGGTATGGCACAAAGGTATTAGTTCACTCGGATATCGCCAACTACATGGGAGTGTGCCGTCGGCGAAGAGACCGACAGGTGGTTGTCGGTGGCCTTTCGACGGAGGCAGGTGCGTGAGGGAGAGGTCGGGTTGTGCGCGAGGACTGGTGGAAGAGGGGTTGTGCGTAGACCGGTATTGGCGGTAATGTGTAGTACGTGGTAATGTACTGGTATTGGTAACGATGTGATGTAGTACGTGGTGTACTGGTGCCTGGTGGTGATGATGGAAACATGATGAAGATGGGTAGTACGCTGCCATTGTTCATTTTTTTTAATCTTTTAGATAGTACATAGTACATTTATTCGTTAAATTTATTTATGCATTAGTGTCAGAATAATCTACTGATGTACTAAACGTGTTTGTAAATATAATTTATCAATGGAACACATAATTTATTAACAGCATGACATAATTTTCTGTGTTTATCAAAATAATTTATCTATGTAGTACACATGAAATAAGAGGAGAATGTGTGTGAAATTAGAGAGAATATATTAGAGAGAGTTTAGAGAGGGAAAATGAGGGGGGTATAATTGTCAACACTGTATTGAGATGAGTAAAATGTGTACTGCGAAAATCAACACCCTTGATAAATGAAAGTTATTAAAGAAGAAAAAGAATAGTAGCATGATTTAGTTAAAACTGCACATTATGGGATATATATTGATGAGGCAAAGAGTAATACTCCGTACAATGCAAATGTGAGTTTATGATAACACTCTACTAATCATACGCTTATAATACCATTCCTCCGTCCCGTTCATTTGTTTATCTTTATTTACCCCTTTAACTATTATATAAGACTCTATCAACAGGCCCGTACATCGCACGGGCATTAAATCTATTAAATAAATATTTGAGGTTTTTTTCGAGCGACGTGGTAGTCTCCAACTTTTTTAAAACACATAAAATAAAAAATTAATTATTTATAATTTTTCTATTAGTATTCGGAAATAATTAATTATTTACTTTTTATAAAAAAATTTGTAAGACTACTGAGTACTCGGTGCAAGGCTATTAGTATTAGGAATTAAATAAAAAATTAATTATTTACAGGATAAAGACCAACTTTTTTAAAACACATATTATGAAATTTGTCTACATTTTAACAAAAAAAAACTGGTTAGCATGACCTGAATAAACGTAAAGGCGACCTGGTTGACATGACTCATACTCACACACCCAGGAACAGGCCGAACTAACTTATACTTGAATGATCCAAATATTAATTACTTAGCTCAAAAATGACCCAAACGACTTGCGTGCTAGATCTAGGACCGTATGAAGCATTACCACGGGGCAGCAGCTTCTTTCTGGAACTGATGTTCATGGTTGTTAGCCTTCAATTTCAGGGTCTCAATCACTGCATCATAATGCTCAAAAAACTTTGCAAAATCAGCAATCAAAACTTCAATTTGCCTTATCTCGTCTTTAGCTTGAGTGAGACTAAAAAATGCTTCCATGTGCTTTTCCCAACCAGACTTAGACTCTAAAACCTTCACCTTTGAAGCAAGCTTAATATAAAACTTCCTCCACTTAGCAAGTACCATTTACAACTTCTTTACTTCACATTCAGTGCGTGTACGTTCAAGACCTGCCTCAATGTACCTCCTTCTACTGACAACACCATCAGAATTTCCTGCTAGGTTTCGAAGGTGATCTAGCCGAGCACTAAAAAGGCTGACGTTCATACCAATAGCTCCATAGTACGTTAAGATCTTGGTCCACTCTTAAAACTTATCGAGGGACGTAGATGGAGTGCAAGTCCTTAAGGCAATACCTATGCTAACAATCTCAGAGATAGTACTTTTGATATGCCCAACAAAGAGTTCAGGATTTAGGCCTTTAAATAGAGTGGCATGAAGAAATACATTGTGTGCATGACAGAGTTCGTAATAATCATGGTTAAGAAGCTCAGAAAGATGCTGATTTTCCAGCGACTCAGTTACGACAGTGTTGAAGTCTTTGAACCCTTCAATGTTACTGAAATCGACATCTACTTGATAAGTATCTTTGGAAAAAGAATTCCCATTCTTTTTGCTAGAGTTCTCTTCTGACTGATGCACTTTACTTCTATTGTAAACTATTGGTTGACTGTCATCTGTATTAGTAATTTTTATACATTACAATTGCTCATTAGAATTCACCAGCAGCAACATTACATCGCCTCAAGTGGTCCGTAAATGGCAGGAGATGGGGATCAGATGTATGCAAACTTTTCCAAAGAGGTGACCCGTAACGAAAACTGTGTCATGAATTTCATCATTTGATTGTAATTTCACAATAGAAAGAAGCCGTAGGCCGGTTTATTAGTGACTCAATTTAATTTATGTCATAACCTGACTTACCTTCATCACATTGTCTTGCTTCTTTATAGAACTTGAGGAGAGGAGTAGGCAATCTGATAATTGAGGAGGCTTGCCTTGTAATATAAACCTGCACAGAAACAGAATGAAACTGAATGCCATATTGTTAAAACATTAGCATCATCAAAAGCATGAAACTGAAAGCCATATCCGAGCATTACCTTAAATTTGGTAGCCTTGACTAAATGAAAAACAACAAGGTCCCCTTGCACAAGTTGTTCACCATTGGCAAACCCAATCCACCCAGCACTAAGTCCCGACTTCCGTGGCAAGTATTTTACTTTATAAAGCTCACCACTTTCAGTCTCCAGTGTCATTATTGTGTCTTTCACAAGTAGATACCTCATACTGAACGATGATGTAATTCTCTACATGTTGCTCATGGTTAGCTCATACTCAGAATAATAAGAAAAAATTGTAACAAAATGAAGAAAACATAAGTAAGTAAATCGGTGTGACGTAGCTCATGCAAGATTACTTAACATAAGTTAAACATCAACACTAACCATTTGGGAACCACGACATGTATGTCCTCTAAGCATTAACTTGACGAAAATCGGCTGTTGAAAGTTGTCTTTATTCCAAACATGGACCAAAAATGATTGCTTAATCTCATTACACTCGGCTAGGCTGTGAATCAAAATTGATATATAACAATTTGTAGCATATTAACAGATCCTTGGGAAATATATTGTGACACCCCCATACTCCAAGTGCCTTACCAGGACCACTCAGGTATAAAGATGTCACCATCTCGGTTTCCCGAGGCAATGATAATCATAAGACAATAACGAAACAACATTTAAATAGTATAAGTTTAGTGAATAAATACAATCCAAAACCAAATGCCCAAAATACGGGTTACAAGGTCCCAAAACAACTGTCTAATCAACTAAATGAAATGTCTGACAACTACTCAAGCTACAGCGGAAGACTCTATCATCTGAAGATGACACATCCCAGCTATCCCATGTATCTCGACTCATACCTGCTCAACAACTGCTCACCATCCCCGAATGGATCACCATAGTTTTTAAAACAATAAACGGGGTCAGTACTAATCACACAATCTATATAACTCAACAATACAACAAACAACACAACTCAATCGTTACAGATATATTCCGAACTCCATCATAAACTCCACAATACTGACTACACACTAAAGTGTGTAGCCCTGTCAGAGTACCCATCGCAACAGGTTACTCCTCGCCGCCAGTGGGGGACCGCAGCCGTTCCCACCTAAGCCCCGCTCATCTCCGTCGAGCGATAAACCCAAATCCATTAATGTGCACATCCCTTTTGTGGCGGGTTCCACAGAAGGCGAATAATGGGCGTGAAGCCACTCCCGCAAGTGACTCCACTCAGCTAGGGACGCACCCCAAAGAACACAGACAGATACAATCAACCACAACTACTATCAACAATCAAAACCAACAACCGTCACAATACTCGTATGATAATATTCAATAATCACAAAGCACAACCAACATATCATGTGACTAATACTGAGTAGGGAAACCCTGCCTGGAATGCAATACAATCAGACGGTCTCAACAACTGTTATCAAAAGGCCTCCTCTACGAATCCTCCTCCAAACATATGATCATACAATTACTAACCATCATAAAAGACAACAAAACCCCAAAACCCCCAAATTAGGGTTTAAACAAACTTAACAAAATACCATAAAATCAGTACGTAGATCTTACCCTCGATGCAAGGATCACAAGAATGTAAGGAACGATGAATTCCGACCTCCCAAGCTCCGGGATTTGACAATAATGCGAATGATGCGAAGTACGTAGGTTGCAATCTCTTTTCAAAGTGATTAGGTTTGTAAAAGCGTTTTATGAAAGTGATGGAAAGGTTTAAATACTATTCGCATTATTAACAAAACCCGATGATGCGTGTCTATAATATGATGTTTTACATCTTTATTTCCACGTATTTTATGTCTATTATATGTAGTTTATTCTACTATTTCCCCTATTTCTGTCTACTCTCGTATTTTTATGTAATATTGCAGATTATTGCGGAAATGAGCAGAAAATGAACCAAATCTTGACCCCGGAAGCTAAGCTTAGGAAGGACATGAATATTTGACTTCGACTTGAAGTTTAGAATGCATTTCAAGGCCTAAAAGATAGCAAAAGCATGGGTGCGTACGAGTTTAACAAGCGAAGAAGTGCTTCTCGACATTGCAGGCTGCTTCAGATGGCTATATCTCGAGTTCTAGAGCAGATAATCGAGTGATTCCAATTGGAGGTGAAAGCTTATTCTCTTAGCTTTCCAAAGCCGCGTAGAACGCATGATTTGACAAAGTAACGAAGAAATGGCAGCTGTTTTAAGATCAGTGCGCCTGCAGAATCGTCGAACGCAATTATCAAATCGTTGTTGGTCGATCGACTGGTCCAAGTGGTCTATCGACCAGACCGCGGGTATCAGAAGCTACTGTTCAGCTATACTTGGTCGATCGACTGGGTCTAGTGGTCGATCGACCACTCCACGAGCTGATGCGTGAATTAAAAGACGAGATTTAGCTTAAGCCCATTGTATATTAGGTTTAGGAATAAGAGTTGCGTGATATTCCTATATAACGTAGCTTAGGTTTCAGATTTATTCATTCAGTTTTCATCAGTTTTAGAATATCAAATAGTTAGGTTTTCATTCTTGTTTCGTATTCAATACAAGTTACCTTTTGCATTCGTTTTCTGGATTCTACTCTTCGACAATTCTTCCACTCGGTATCCTCTTTGTTCTTATTCAGTTTATTGCTCATATTTAGTTCATAGTATAGAATTGCTAGTTAGTGTCCCGAAGCCGATTATTGTTTATTGCCTTTTTGTTATTTCAAGCATGAATTCGGTAGATTGTTTCGTTAATATTGTTGTTGTTTTTATCAATATCATGAGTAGCTAAATCCCTTGTGCTAGGATGTAGGGGATCTATAGCGTAGATGGCGTAGAATTAGGCGACCTGAAGTAGGGCATCACGATCGATCGCTTATCTCAATCGATCAGTGCTTGGTCGATCGATCGCCTATAGTGGTCGATCGATCGACGCGTGTATGATTAGCATCGTTTTTAATTTATTAATAGCAATATTTGACAGCGAGACCGAGAGGCTATTTGTTAAATGCTTAGTATTGACCAACCCATTAAGATCGCGAGATAGGGGAGGGAAATAATTAATGAATTAGAACAATTAAATTGCTAAGATCGAAAGACAGGTAATTTAGGCTTTAAGAATCACTTTTCAGTGCGAGAGCTAGCATTAGTGAGACTTAGGGGCTAGTAGCATAGGCCGAAAGGAGCTACTGGTTAACTTGGACCGCGAGGACTTGTTATTTACCCATCTACACGACTTTATTTCAGACTTACCTAGGATTTTGTGCCATCGCAGCTATAGTGAACCGACCATCTTAGCACCCTTTTTACATTTGATTTAATCCAGTCTCTTTAGTTTACTTTTAATTTCATTGCCATTAGTATTAGACCAATTCAACTCAAACACCCCCCTTATTTGTTACTTCTAGACTGAAATATAGAACAACTAAAATTCCCTTCCTCCCTGCGGATCGACCCTGACTGCCGCTAGCTTCTGTTAGTAGTATTTAGGTTATAAATATTATTTTTGGTACTAAACGACGGTATCACCCGACAAAACATTATCCGTAAACCGGGCTACTCGATCGAGTAACTGACGTACTCGATCGAGTGTCGCCTACTCGATCGAGTACCAAGGCTCCTCGATCGAGTACCCTACAGGTCTGAAAGTATTTTAAAATGCAAAACACCCTTACTCGACAGAGTAAGGCCCACTCGATAGAGTACCCAGAGGCTCATAAAACCGTAGTATTACACACACACACACACACACACACACACACACACACACATATATATATATATATATATATATATATATATATATATATATATATATATATATATATATATATATATATATATATATATATATATATAGAAATGAGATCAAGTGAGTCCCTTAGAATAGGTGAGTCCCATGAGTCCTAATCTAAACCATTAGATTAAAATAAAATAAATGGCTAAGATTAATTCTTAAAATAAATGGTCTATATAAAACTCAAGAAACCCTAATTGCATTCATTTTACAACTTCTCACTTCTCTCTCTTCCTCCCTTTCTCTCTCCGTCCATCTCTCTACCTCACACAACCACCGTCCTCCCACTTCCTCCTTCCACACCCCTCTGCCTTGCCGCCCTCACGCCTCCACTCCGCTCCTGCCACACCCCTCTGCCTCACCGCCTCCATTGCCGCGGCCCACAACCACCGTCGCCCTCCATGTCTCTGCCTCCCTCACTCCGCTTCTCTCCCTCTTTCCTCCTCTCTCTCGTATTTTGGCCTCCACTGCCATGTCCCATAGCCACCGCCGCCCTCCACGTCTCTCGCCGGTCGTTGGTGACGGTCGGTGAAGGCTCGTCGCCTTTTTTTTTTTCCGATCTAAAACGTGGTGTGGTTGTGCTCGAGTGGCGGATGCAAGAATTTTTTTTTCGGGGTCCTTTTGATTTCAAGCCGTCTTATTAAAAAAAGTTATATAGTACCCGAGGCTCATAAAACCGTAGTATTACGCTCTTCCCTCCTTAAAAAGAACTCCGTCCCCGAAGTTCCAAACCACAACAAAACAAAGACATACTACTACACTCCCGACACAACAACCAAAACAAAACTCAATATAAAAGCATGCTACTAACCAAACTCAACCCGACTCAACCACAACAAACATACCGACACAGCACAAAAAGGGTGTAAAAACTCTTAAAAACTCTTTGCGATCATCTCCTACCCCCCTAAAAGAAACAAGGTTACGTCCCCGTAACCATACATACCTGATCAAAAAGAAAAGGGTAACGCTCTCTCATGGCCTCCTCTGCCTCCCACGTAGCTTCCTCGACCTCATGATTAGACCAAAGGATCTTAAGCAAAACTGTCTCACCACTCCTAGTCTTCCTAACCTTCTGGTCAAGAATCTGCTTAGGCACCTCAAGATAAGACAAGGACTCATCTAGCTCTATACTCTCTGCCTCTAACACATGTGACGGATCGCTCACATACTTGCGCAACTGAGATACATGAAACACATTATGCACTCTCTCCAACGCAGTTGGTAAAGCCAAACGATAAGCAACCTCTCCAACTCGATCTAAGATCTCATAAGGTCCGATGAACTTCTGGCTCAACTTGCCTTTCTTCCCAAATCTCATAACCCCACGCATAGGAGACACTTTCAGAAGAACCTTGTCCCCAACCTGAAACTCTATATCCCGGCGATGTAGATCTGCATAACTCTTTTGCCTATCCTGAGCCGCTCTCATCCTTTCCCTGATCATATTAATCTGCTCAACCATCTCATGTACCATATGGTCCTAGAACCACTGCCTCAGCACTGTCGTCCCAACAAATCGGACTCCTGCATCTCCTCCTATATAAGGCCTCAAACGGTGCCATGCCAATACTGGTGTGATAGCTGTTGTTGTAAGAAAACTCAATCAAATCTAATCTCTGTTCCCAGCTACCACCAAAATCCATCACACAAGCTCGTAACATATTCTCAAGAGTCTTGATTGTTCTCTCAGTCTGACCGTCTGTCGCAGGATGAAATGCTGTACTCATCTTCAAAGTTGTTCCCAAAGATTCCTGCAACTCTTTCCAAAACTTTGAGATAAACCTCGCATCTCTTTCAGACACTATGTCCTTAGGAACCCCATGTAACTTTAGCACATTCTTCCGATAAGACATAGCTAATTGTGCCTTAGTCCATGTATCTTTCATTGGCACAAAATGAGCTGACTTGGTCAATCGATCCACTATTACCCATATCATGTTGTTACCATGTTGACTCTTCGGCAAACCCATGATAAAGTCCATAGAAATGGATTCCCACTTCCACTCAGGTACCTCTAAAGACTGAATCTTACCTTGTGGTCGTCGCTATTCCCCTTTAACCCTCTGGTATGTCAAACAACGGGCCACAAACTCAGCTGTCTCTTTGTTCATCCCAGGCCACCAGAACGTGTTCTTTAAATCCTTGTATAGCTTGTCACCACCTGGATGTACTGAATATGGTGTACAATGTGCCTCTGTCATGATTGTCTTTTTCAGCTCCTCATCATTAGGGACACACCACCTCCCATCAAACCTCAAACTACCATCTGAATGAATAGAGAATCTGGACACCGTCCCTTTCTCTACTCCAGCTCTCCACTCTACCATCTTAGGATCCAACACCTGTTTACCTCGAATATCATCATAAAGATCAGGCTGTACTGTCAAATCTCCCATGGCATCCCCTCTCTGCATCATATGTATCCCAAACTTCCCCACCTAATCTCTCAACCTCGTCAAAGATAAAGCTGTACACAAAGAATGTACACTCTTCCTGCTCAAAGCATCTGCAACAACATTGGCTTTCCCTTCATGGTAGATAATATCCATGTCATAATCGCCAATCAGCTCCATCCACCTCCTCTATCTCATGTTCAACTCCTTTTGAGTGAAGATGTACTTGAGACTCTTGTGATCAGAAAATACCTTAAAGGTCGCCCCATAAAGGTAATGTCTCCAAATCTTGAGAGCAAACACCACTGCACCCAACTCTAGATCGTATGTAGGATAATTCTCCTCATAAGGCTTCAATTGCCTAGAAGCATATGCAATCACTTTACCGTTCTGCATCAACACACATCCCAACCCATTATTTGAGGCATCTGTATAAACCTCAAAGTTCTCACTCCCTTCAGGCAATGCTAAGATAGGAGCTGTGGTCAAACGCTCCTTTAATGTTTGGAACGCCGTCTCACAACTCTCATCCCAACGAAACCTGTTCTCTTTCCTCATCAAAGCTGTCATAGGTCTAGAAATCTTGGAGAAATCCTTCACGAACCGTCTGTAATATCCAGCTAAACCCAAGAAACTCCTGATCTCAGCAACGTTCTTTGGTGCTTCCCACTTGGTCACTGCCTCAATCTTTGCCGGATCCACAGCTACCCCATCCTTAGAGATCACATGCCCCAGAAAAGCAACTCTCTCTAACCAGAACTCACACTTGGACAGCTTAGCATATAACTCATGCTCCCTCAAGATCTGCAACACAACCCTCAGATGCTCCTCATGCTCCTCCTTAGTCTTGGAATAGACCAAGATGTCATCGATAAACACCACCACAAACTTGTCCAAAAACTGACTGAAGATTCTGTTCATCAAATCCATAAACACAGCCGGTGCATTAGATAACCCAAAAGGCATCACCACATACTCATAATGGCCATACCTCGAGGTGAAAGCTGTCTTCGGTATGTCCACCTCTCTAATCTTCACCTGATGGTACCCCGACCTCAAATCAATCTTGGAAAAGACTGATGCACCACTCAACTGATCAAACAGGTCGTCTATCCTTGGCAAAGGATACTTGTTCTTCACCGTCACTCGGTTGAGCTCCCTGTAATCTATACACAACCTCAAGCTCCCATCTTTCTTCTTCACAAAAAGAACTGGTGCTCCCCACGGTGATACACTAGGTCTAATGTATCCCTTCTCTATCGATCATCTAACTCGCTTCCCGAGCTCCTCCAACTCTTTAGGACCCATCCGGTGCGGCCTTAGAGATTGGCCCCGTCCTCGGTTTCAACTCAACCGTAAAATCTATCTCCTCTTCGGTGGCAACCTCGGAATCTCCTCTGAATGACATCTCGAAAACTCACCCACCACCGTATCGATCAATCGTCGGACTCTCTACCCGGTCATCTCTCACATGGCACAAGATCAAAGAGCATCCCTTCCTCGGATAGGACTTCAAGGTCACAAACAGAATCAACTTAACTTTGGGTTTGACCACAAACCCACGATAAGACACACTAACGCCCTTAGGACCTCTCAAAGACACTTTCTTTTGATGACAGTCTATCTTAGCTTTGTACTTCCCTAACCAATCCATCCCGACTATCATCTCAAAACCGTCTAAAGAAAACTCTAGCAAGTCTACAGGTAGATCAACTTGCCCAACTATCATAGATACATCCCTATACAACCTCCCATATGATACGGACTCACCCGAAGGTATAAAAACTTTCTCACTTACAGGACTCATATACCCTCGACCCAACCGTTTAACATGACTCAAGATACAAACGACCGAGACGCCCCGAATAAAACAAAACAAAGGTATGAATACCGTTAACAAGAAAGGTACTTGTGATAACATGTGCGTCGTCCTCAGCCGCTTTCTTGTCCATCATATACAGCTTTCCACTGGTCTTCTGTCCACCTCCCTGGACAGTACTGGCTGAAGTAGTCGGCTTAGCACCCGACCCCTGATTGTTGTTGTTCGTAGCTGGTTTCTGATAAAAATTACCGCCATTGCGGTTACCTCCACCCTTGTTGCTCTGACCTCCCCGGTTAGACCATGACCCAGCCAGTCTGTTACTCGCATAACTCTGTGCCGGTCCCTGAGAATAGCTCCCCTGAGCCGATCTCTGAAAAGCTCCCGGTACACTCGTGCACTCATGTCTCTTATGGCCTACACCGCCACGCCCAAAGCAGTCATTCCCAACTACCACTACCGCTCCCATGGCCACGCCCAAAGGAAGCCCCAGCACTGAACCCCGAGCTAGAAGAAAATGCTCTAGCCTGATTGTGGCTGCCTTTCTTGTAATTAGATTGGCCACCACCTTCACTCTCATCCTTTGTTTTCTCACTTCCTCTCTCCCGGGCCATCTCTACCAACTTCTCAGCTCTCCCAGCCCTCTCATAAGCTTCCTTAACATCGCAAGGACTCCCACGGGTAACTTATCCATAATCCCGGGGGTCAACCCCTCTCAAATCTCAACGCTAGGTTCTCCTCACTCAAACCCATGTCCTCAGCATATCTAGACTTCTCATTAAACTACTTGTAGTAATCAAAGAACCGACATATCGATGTCATCCTAAACCCATCAAACTCCTCCCTCGCCTTACTCCTCACATGTTCGGTACAAACTCTCTCCTCATAGCCCTCTGAACTCTTCCCAAGGTATAGCAAAGTGCACTCGCCGCATACATCTCTCTAGCACTCGCTTTCACTTTATCCCACCACTCACCAGCCGCTTCCCTTAAGTAGAACGCAGCCTGTTCTACTTTCATCTCATCAGACAATGTACCAGATCCAGAATGTTCTCCATCTCACGATGCCAATTGTCAAGAAGATTTGGCTCTCCGGTCCCCTTATACTCTTTTGGATTAAACCTCGCTATATAAAGACCGATCTTAGAGTGATCAACCTCCTTATCCTTCCCCACTCTCTTTAGGGCCTCCGTAAGAGCATCTTGATGCTTCAACATCTTAACTATATCATCGATGTTCATGCTCTCAGCTCTCGCATACAAAGCGGTTTTCTTTGGCGGCATCTTAAAACTATATAGGAAAAGGTAAATATAAACATACATACCATAACCCAAAACACGAAAACAACCTCCGCCTAACCCACTCGATCGAGTGTCTAAACCTACTCGATCGAGTGCCCAACGTACTCGATCGAGTGCCCCGACTCCAAACCCAAAACAAACCTTCTGATCTCTAACATACTCGACTGAGCAGCCCAGCCACTCGATCGAGTGACCCTATGTACTCGATCGAGTACCCAAAAACATGGTTCTGATCATGAAACGTCAAATTACCCACTCGATCGAGTACCTCCCCTACTCGATCGAGTGCCCCCCACTCGATCGAGTACCTCCCCTACTCGATCGAGTGCCCCCCACTCGATCGAGTCATGCAGACTCGTGAATACTACCCGCATGTTAACTCACATACCCCAACGTACTATGCAACTTCATAATCTCAACATTATAATATAACTACGCATGCAATTCTACACAATTCCTCATACAATCAACAAAATAATCTACTTCATGTTATTAAATGCCACATAATAAACAACCATCATGCTTCTTTATGCCAACCAACATATAAACACACCCCACCAACTTTTCAATCACAATTTCAATCCTCCACTCCTAACATCCAACAATTCACAACATATATCATTACGTTCACATACAAACTAACATACACCACATACGACCTTGACATATATCCCCCATGTGACCGGTTCAAAATTGTAGGGCGAGTTCGCGACTTTAGGACGTCTCCCAAGCCTTTGCATTAGCTCCTACAACCTTTACCCCGGGTTCATTTTAATTGACTCCCTATGTTCATTATATTCATTAGTTACAGGTTTCAGGATCGTCGCTCTGATACCACTTTGTGACACCTCCATACTTCAAGTGCCTTACCAGGACCACTCAGGTATAAAGATGTCACCATCTCGGTTTCCCGAGGCAATGATAATCATAAGACAATAACGAAACAACATTTAAATAGTATAAGTTTAGTGAATAAATACAATCCAAAACCAAATGCCCAAAATACGGGTTACAAGGTCCCAAAACAACTGTCTAATCGACTAAATGAAATGTCCGACAACTACTCGAGCTACGAATGAAGACTCTATCATCATCGAAGGTGACACATCCCAGTTATCCCATGTATCTCGACTAATACCGCTCAACAACCGCTCACCATCCCCGAATGGATCACCACAGTTTTTAAAACAATAAACGGGGTCAGTATTAATCACACAATCTATATAACTCAACAATACAATAAACAACACAACTCAATCGTTACAGATATATTCCGAACTCCATCATCAACTCCACAATACTGACCACACACTAAAGTGTGTAGCCCTGCCAGAGCACCCATCGCAACAGGTTACTCCTCGCCGCCAGTGGGGGGACCGCAGCCGTTCCTCCCTAAGCCCCGCTCATCTCCGTCGAGCGATAAACCCAAATCCATTAATGTGCACATCCCTTTTGTGGCGGGTTCCACAGAAGGCGAATAATGGGCGTGAAGCCACTCCCGCAAGTGACTCCACTCAGCCAGGGACGCACCCCGAAGAACACAGACAGATACAATCAACCACAACTACTATCAACAATCAAAACCAACAACCGTCACAATACTCGTATGATAATATTCAACAATCACAAAGCACAACCAACATATCATGTGACTAATACTGAGTAGGGAAACCCTACCTGGAATGCAATACAATCAGACGGTCTCAACAACTGTTATCAAAAGGCCTCCTCTACGAATCCTCCTCCTAACATATGATCATACAATTACTAACCATCATAAAAGACAACAAAACCCCCAAACCCCCAAATTAGGGTTTAAACAAACTTAACAAAATACCATAAAATCAGTACGTAGATCTTACCCTCGACGCAAGGATCACAAGAATGTAAGGAACGATGAATTCCGACCTCCCAAGCTCCGGGATTTGACAATAATGCGAAGGATGCGAAGTACGTAGGTTGCAATATCTTTTCAAAGTGATTAGGTTTGTAAAAGCGTTTTATGAAAGTGACGGAAAGGTTTAAATACTATTCGCATTATTAACAAAACCCGACAAAACATTACCCATAAACCGGGCTACTCGATCGAGTAACTGACGTACTCGATCGAGTGCCGCCTACTCGATCGAGTACCAAGGCTCCTCGATCGAGTACCCTACAGGTCAGAAAGTATTTTAAAATGCAAAACACCCTTACTCGACAGAGTAAGGCCCACTCGATAGAGTACCCAGAGGCTTATAAAACCGTAGTATTACACACACACACACACACACACACACACACACACACACACACACACACACACACACACACACACACACACACACATATATATATATATATATATATAAATGAGATCAAATGAGTCCCTTAGAATAGGCGAGTCCCATGAGTCCTAATCTAAACCATTAGATTAAAATAAAATAAATGGCTAAGATTAATTCTTAAAATAAATGGTCTATATAAAACTCAAGAAACCCTAATTGCATTCATTTTACAACCTCTCACTTCTCTCTCTTCCTCCCTTTCTCTCTCCGTCCATCTCTCTACCTCACACAACCACCATCCTCCCACTTCCTCCTTCCACACCCCTCTGCCTTGCCGCCCTCACGCCTCCACTCCGCTCCTGCCACACCCCTCTGCCTCACCGCCTCCACTGCCGCGGCCCACAACCACCGTCGCCCTCCATGTCTCTGCCTCCCTCACTCCGCTTCTCTCCCTCTTTCCTCCTCTCTCTCGTATTTTGGCCTCCACTGCCATGCCCCATAGCCACCGCTGCCCTCCACGTGTCTGCCTGGTCGTTGGTGACGTTCGGTGAAGGCCGTTTTTTTTTTTTTTTTTCGATCTAAAATGTGGTGTGGTTGTGCTCGGTGGCGGATGCGAAATTTTTTTTTACGGGTCCTTTTGATTTCAAGCCGTCTCGTATTAAAAAAGTTATATAATATTTTATACTCTCTTTAAGCTTTTTTTTAGTAAAATGGGCCGCAAAAAGAATTATACCTCAAAATTTATAAAAGCATTGTATAACCATGTAAATTTAGTTGAACTTACGTGTTTTTTTACAAAATAATGACGAATATAGCCAATCTTCCAATCGTAACGCAAACATCCAGTGATAAACAATTTACAAAGCGAAAAAAATACAAGTTACACAAAAATATACGAAGTAAAAATTTCAGATAAAACCCATAAAAACCGAAGAAACGTAAACTCTTACTACTACTACTACAATTTATAAATATCAACAATAATATTGTCATTTGTTTGACCTTATTATAATTTTTGAGTAAACAAACGACACAAATGAATCAAACGCAAATAAATCACGAATTAAAAACAACATAATTTTTTACGTGTAATGGTCACAAGTTTATGAATTCGGACAATTATGCAACTATTAGAAATTCTTATTTAGGACGAAAATAGCTGTCTTAAACAATAACATACCACTTACATAAATAAGATAAAAGCATAATCTGTCCTAAACAAGAAACTATACAACTTTAATACTACTCATATGTCGTAATTTTTCGTGTTTTACATGGAATACTGCCACATATTAGGAGAAAAACTTGGCAAATTGATATTTTAACCTTTTTCTTTGATAAAGTAGATTTACACGGTATAGTGCTATAGGCTAATAGGTATATAGGATGGTCTCGTATATGTCAAGATTATTTGTGTACACAACCATTCAGTGTGAGAGTAACTTTATTTTTTATTGCAAATCTTACTCAGGAAAGAACAAAGTGGAATAATTACGGTGTCCTTTCAATTTCTATAGGGTGTCCTAGCTTCCAAACAACTCTACTTAGCTCAGATTTTTTTGACTTTTCCAGTGTCCTAGGACACCCCAACGTCTAAGGTAAATCCGCCACTGGTTGTGCTTGCGGTGGTTGGTGGTGGTCGGGTCGATCGGTTAATGGTGTCGTGGTGGTTGTTGGTTAGTCAGGCCGCCGCCACCACCTTTCTCCTTTCCTTTTTTTTTTCTTTTCAGATGTTTGTTGGGTGGTCATGTGTGCGACTGCTTGTGGTGGTGGTGGTGTTGTCGTGTTGGTGGCTGCTGCGTTTTTTTTTTTTGGGTTTTCCAGATCTATGGTTGAAGTGGTTGGTGGGGGGACTATAGCAGTGTTAGCGTCGTGGTCGGGGATGGACGTTGTGGTGGGTCGTGGTGGACAAGTTTACGACTTCATAAATATTAAAGTTTCGACTATGCAAGCATTAAAGTTTCATTCGTGTACCATTTAAGTTACACTCAAAAGTTAGTTCATTGATATTGACTAAAGTTTCACATGACATGCAATCAAATTTTACCAGATGGACTAAAATTACATTCTAAGACAGTAAAGTTTCATAAACCGCTTAAATTACACTACATTAATTCAAATTAGTATAATTTTAAAACCATATAAAAAAAAAGTTCCAAAAATTATGATTAAAGTTACAAGTTTAAAACATTAAAGTTACGTTAATAAAATTACAATATTTACATAAAATTTTTGAATCAGTAAAATTAATTAATTTCAAATTTTATATTAGAAATTGTTTAACAAAACTAAAGTTTTAATTTTAAGCATTAAAGTTTCACTCGTAAAACATTAATGATATATTTATAAATCAGTGAAATTAAATAAATTCAAATTTTTATATTAAAAAATGTCTAAAAAAAATTAAAGTTTCAATTTTTACCATAAAAGTTTCACTCGTAAAATATTAAAGTTATATTTATAAATCAATAAAATTAAATAAATTCAAATTTTATATTAAAAATTGTCTAAAAAAATTAAAGTTTCAATTTTTACCATTAAAGTTTCACTCGCAAAACATTAAAGTTACATTCGAAAATCAATTTTATATATTTAAAATAAAATTTTGTAACATAAATTTAAATTTGTATTTATAAAATCACCTTAAATATTAAAGTTGTAATTGTAAAGAATTAAAATTACATTCATAAATTAAAGTTACATTTATAAAACACTAAAGTTTTCATCTCAAAACTTTAAAATCTCAACCATCAACTTTAGAAGATCAATGGTTAGGATTAGGACTTAGTGGACTCACCATTTTAGGTGGACTCATTTGAACTCCTCTCTCTCTCTCTCTCTCTCTATATATATATATATATATATATATATATATATATATATATATATATATATATATATATATATATATATAGAGAGAGAGAGAGAGAGAGAGAGAGAGAGAGAGAGAGAGGGGAATGATCAACTAAGGCCATTTATATATTTGAGTCCATAAGTCTTATTGTGAGCCATTGGATGGAGGGAGATGGATGGCCAAGATCAACCTCCAAAAGTGTGTTTATGGACTAATATCACTCATTCTCTCTTCCTTCACTAATCCTTCTAATTAATCACTAATTCACTATAACTTCTTTTCCTCTCATCCACTTCTCTCACATATCACACAACTCATCTTCTCTCTAAAACCCCAAAAAATAAAAACCCAAAAAATCCAAATAAATAAAAAACCCAAAACCCAAATAAATAAATAAAACCCAAAAATCCAATTAAATCAAAAACCCAAAAACCCAATTAAATCAAAAAACCCAAATAAATCATTCATTCTTCTCTTCCTCATTCACCACCACCCACCACTATCCCACCCGACACCAACTCACCACCCACCACCGCAGCCACCACACCGCCGCCACCTTTTTTTTTTTTTTTTTTTCGCCTCGGTTTTTTTTTTTTTTTTTTTTTTTTTTTTTTTTTTCGTTTGGTGTTTATTTTCATGTTTTGAGTTGTTTTTTCCATTCATTTTTTGTTGTTGTCTTTTATTTTGTTACTTCTCGTTTTTTATTCATTTTCTCAAATCTCTTCTTGTTATACTTTTTTTTAAGATTTCGGGTTTTAAATCTCGTTTTTTTTTATGAAATACTTTTTTTTCATCTAAGATCTACTAAAATATTTTTCATAAAATTTGTTGTTTTAATCTTAGACATATAAAAATTCTTATAATTTGTTGATTTTAATCTTATAATTGACTAAAGTTATACAAAAATGGACTAAAGTTATACAAAAAAAGTATGAAGTTATACAAAAATTGACTAAAGTTATACAAAGAATGGACTAAAGTTATACAAAAATGGACTAAAGTTATACAAAAATGGTCTAAATTTATACAAATATGGACTAAAGTTATACAAATAAGGACTAAAGTTATACAAAAATGAACAAAAGTTATACAAAAATGAACCAAAGTTATACAAAAATGAACCAAAGTTATACAAAAATGAACCAAAGTTATACAAAAATGAACTAAAGTTATACAAAAATGGACTAAAGTTATACAAATATGGATTAAAGTTATACAAATATGGGCTAAAGTTATACAAATAAGGACTAAAATTATACAAAAATGGACCAAAGTTATACAAAAATGAACCAAAGTTATACAAAAATGGACTAAAGTTATACAAACATGAACCAAAGTTATACAAAAATAGACCAAAGTTATACAAAAAAAGACTAAAGTTATATAAAAATTGGACTAAAGTTATACAAAAAATTGGACTAAAGTTATACGAAAATGAACCAAAGTTATACAAAAATTAACCAAAGTTATACAAAAATGAACCAAAGTTATACAAATATGGATTAAAGTTATACAAATATGGACCAACTTTAGTCCATTTTTGTCTAACTTTTGTTCATTTTTGTATAACTTTGGTTCATTTTTGTATAACTTTAGTCCAATTTTTGTATAACTTTAGTCCAATTTTTTGTATAACTTTAGTCCATTTTTTGTATAACTTTGGTGCATTTTTGTATAACTCTGGTCTATTTTTGTATAACTTTGGTTCATTTTTGTATAACTTTAGTTCATTTTTGTATAACTTTAGTCCAATTTTTTGTATAACTTTAGCCCATTTTTGTATGACTTTAGTCCATTTTTGTATAACTTTTGTCCATTTTTGTATAACTTTTGTCCATATTTGTATAACTTTAGTCAATTTTTGTATAACTCTAGTCCTTATTTGTATAACTTTAGTCCTTCATATGTATAACTTTAGTCCAAAATCCAACTTTAATCCAACAAACTTATAACTTTTGTCCAAATGTATAACTTTAGTCCAAAATTGTATAACTTTAGTCCAAAAATAAAAAACCAACAAAACTGAAAAAATAAAAACCAAATCTCGCCAATACTAGATCTAAAATAAAAAAAACCCGCCAATCTAACAAAAAAAACCCGTCTAAGAAAAAAACCAAATAACAATGAAATACAATACAATAACAATAATTGAAATAAAAAACGTCAAATCTAAACATTTAAATATTTAAATTTGACAAATTTATATATCGTGCGTATAACTTTAATGCACGCAGTGTATAACTTTAATAGACAAGATGTATAACTTTAGTCCAAAAAAAAACCAAATAACAATGATCACTGAAGTTGTACATAAGGGCATTGAAGTTGTACACAATGACCACTGAAGTTGCACATATAAGTTTAAATTTTAAATCAAAAAAAAAAACAAATGAGAAGAAGAAACAAACTAAACAATACTACATTAATCCATAATAACAAAAAAAATCGTAAATCAAAGAAAAAACCAAATAACAAAAAATGGTATACCTTTAATGTTTAAAGGGTATAACTTTAGTCGTAAATTGTATAACTTTTATGTTTTAAGGGTATAACAAAATTAACAAAATGAAATCAAAAACTTTAACCAATAAAATAATTAAAAAATAAAAAACCATAAATTCTCAACAAAAAGTAAAGTAAATCTAAAAAAAAAAAAAGAAAAAAGAAAAAACGAACACACCAACAGCAACAACAACAACCATCACTTAAGTTACACCAACAACAACATCTCTATCACTTAAGTTACCACCAAAAATCCGACAACCTCGACCCACAATCACCCGACAACCGCACCTCACTCCTCCCCCTTCCTCTTCTTCCCGCCCGCCACACCGACGACCACCACGAACCGTCACACAAACCCACCCGACAACCCGGATCTTTTAAAAAAAAAAATCAACAAATACAAAAAAATCGAAAAAACCCACCATACCCGGATCCGGAATTTTTTCGAAAAAACCGACCAAATATGTTGTTGTCATCGGGTTATGGGTGGTTGTGCGAGGGTGTTGTTCTTGTCGTCGGGTTGTGCAAGGGAGGTCGGTTGGAGATGAAGGGGGAGGTGGCACTATTGTGGTCGGTGGTGGGTGGAGGTTGTGAGGTCGTGACTGCCGACAGGAGGTCTTGTGGTGGAGGGTCGTCGGTGGAGAAGGGAGGACGGCTGGTGGAGAAGGGAGGTCGGCGGCGAAAGGACGGAGGAAGGAGGGAGTTTTTTTATATTTTCTCAGATTTGTGTTTTTTTGGTTTGATTGGTTTTTTATTTGTTTTGGTTTGGTTCGGTTTTTTTTTTTTGGAGAGGATAGTAGGAAAATGAGAGAGAATGAATAATGAGGGAGTGAGTAGGGAGATTAGAATGGGGAAGAGTTATACAGATTAGGAAGGAGTTAGGGAGGATTAGGGGGGGGAGATTAGGGAGGGAGAATTATGACCCTTCATTGAGATCTAATCTCATCCATCCATTCCCTCCATCCAAAGGCTCATAGATGGACTTAGGGACTTATTAGATGTAGTGGCCTTATAAGAACCCTTCTATATATATATATATATATATATATATATATATATATATATATATATATATATATATATATATATATATATATATATAGAGAGAGAGAGAGAGAGAGAGAGAGAGAGAGAGAGAGAGGCCGGATCCGGTGAGGCCGTTAATTATGGCGAGGCGGCCGGCCTCACCAAATTCATTCATTAAACTTGGGGGACTGAATGTGGACCGATATTAAACGGGCTCATTCAATGTGGGCATCAATTCATCTTTTCCTAATTTTTCATGTGGGCTAAATATTTTATCTATCTAAACTTTTCTATGCAAAACATCTAAACAAATTTTCTTCATCAACGATTAATATCGTAAAAGCGGTCTGATTTCGAAGGAAGAATCGCGAGGTTTCTTAAATCCGGAAAGTATCTCAACGTGTTGGTCTTTGGTGCTCTGTTTATCTTCTTTGTTGTTCTTGAATACCTACCGCCGAGAGGTAATTATCACTTGTCTATTCAATTTTTGGAGTTAATTAATTTGATTAACTTGCTAAATTGATTGATTAACATGTTAATTTGCTGTATAATGAGTTTCTGGACTCTATAATCACTTTTGATTAACTGTTTTTGCTTAATTATGGCGGTTAATTTGTGATTTTTAAGGTTTTGATTGATGTTCTATGTTTTTTCTTCAATATTTCAATTTATTGTTTCGTTAGCTTGCGAAATTGCTCGATTAACATGTTAATTTGCTGTATAATAAGTTCCTGGACATTATAATCACTTTTAATTAAATGTTTTTGCTTAATTTTGGCGGCTAATTTGTGATTTATGAGGTTTTTATTGATATTAAAGTTTTTTCTTCAATATTTCAAATTCTTTGTTTTGATTAGCTTGCGAAATTGCTGCATAATGATAATTTTGACATAATAATAGCTTCAATTAAGTATTTTTGCCTAATTTTTGCGGTGAATTTTTGATTTTTAGGTTTCAATTGAGATTTTAATTTTTCTCCGTAACTTTTCAGGCTATTATGTTAGATCAGTCACAAATTATATTACTAGATGGAGGCACCTTACGTAGTTGTTGTGTCGCACAAGAAATTAACTTTACCCCATTACTTGTTTGTTAATCAAAATATCCAATCAATGATTTGGGTTGTTGTTTACCTTGACGAAGTGGTTCATCATTATCGGACCCTTTTGCAGGTGTTAGTGTGTCACTAAGTGCGTTGTCATTAGCTAGATAATCATCTTTTATAGTCTTTCAAGATTTGAAACTTTGAAACTCGATTCATGTTTCCTACTTCCCTAATCAATATATCATTGCAGGATGTTGAGTATTCCGTGGTGGCTATCCTCTGTACTAAGTATTGGACTGTCTAGTCTCGCTCTTCCAAAGTTTCTTATCCTCTATATAGAATGACAATGCTTTGTGAATGAATTTTCTCCGTAACTTTTCATGCTATTATGTTAGATCTGTATGTCAGACCTTATTTTGTGAATCTCAGACCTTGTTCAGTGAATCTTAGAGCTTGTTTTGTGAAGCCTAGACCTTGTTTTGTGAATCCCACGGCTTGTTTTGTGAAATTAGAAGGTAATATTGTGAAACTTGGTCATAATTGGTTGAAATCACCTATTTTGCTCTCGTTCTTATTTTGTGAATCCTAGAGCCTGTTTTGTGAATCTTAGAGCTTATATTGTGAAACTAAAAGGTAATATTGTGAAACATGGTCATAAATGGTTGAAATTATCTATTTTGCTCTTGTTCTTATTTTGTGAATCTCAGACCTTATTTTGTGAATCTCAGACCTTGTTCAGTGAATCTGAGATCTTGTTTTGTGAAACTTGGTCATCATAAGTGGTTAAAATCACCTTTTTTGCTCTTTTCCTTATTTGGTGAATCTCAGACCTTATTTTGTGAATCTCATACCTTATTCAGTGAATCTTAGGGCTTGTTTTGTGAAACTTGATCATCATAAGTAGTTAAAATCACCTATTTTGCTCTTTACTTTATTCGGTGAATTTCAGACTTTGTTTTGTGAATCTCAGACCATGTTCAGTGAATCTTAGAGCTTGTTTTGTGAAACTTGGTCATCATAAGTTGTTAAAATCACCTTTTTTGCTCTTTTCCTTATTTGGTGAATCTCAGACCTTATTTTGTGAAACTCATACCTTATTAAGTGAATCTTAGGGCTTGTTTTGTGAAACTTGATCATCATAAGTGGTTAAAATCACCTATTTTGCTCTTTTCTTTATTCGGTGAATCTCAGACTTTGTTTTGTGAATCTCAGACCTTGTTCAGTGAATCTTAGAGCTTATTTTGTGAAACTTGGTCATAAAATCACCTTTTTTGCTCTTTTCCTTATTTGGTGAATCTCAGACCTTATTTTGTGAATCTCGTACCTTATTCAGTGAATCTTAGGACTTGTTTTGTGAAACTTGATCATCATAAGTGGTTAAAATCACCTTTTTTGCTCTTTTCCTTATTTGGTGAATCTCAGACCTTATTTTGTGAATCTCATACCTTATTCAGTGAATCTTGGGGCTTGTTTTGTGAAACTTGATCATTATAAGTGGTTAAAATCACCTATTTTGCTCTTTTCTTTATTCGGTGAATCTTAGACTTTGTTTTGTTCCTCAACATGAAGGTGGGAAAAGATCAGAAGCTATATACACAACTATACTAGTAGAAAGCAAAATAACAAAGTGACAACTATTTCTTTTCAGCGTAGCAGTTAACCAAAAAATGGAAAGTTCCAAGGTAAGGACTAGAGCACACCTCGAGAATCAATTTCTTCAGTCGTTCCTCTAATGGCAGGGAGAGCAGAGATAAGGGAACAACTCACATGATAAAAACTAGTTGAATGATTTAATTATTTTAAAACCAATTAGCTCAAATGGCAGAGCGTTGTGCAATGCACAAGGTGTGGGTTCGACTCCCATGTTGGTTATTGATCCATCACATTACTTCAAAGCCTAATTGGTATTTGTCTAGTGGACTTTTGGGTTTTGGCCTTTTCATCATGTCCAATTGCACCCAATTTAGATAATTTCTAACATTGACTTTACAAAGGACTCAAAATTGTAATCCTTTGCTCCTTTAGTGGCTCTGCACGACGTTTTGGCTTATGCACGCCGTTTGTGGACATCTAAGTTTGAGCTTCTTCTACTCTTCCTCAATTTTGCACATCTCAAGATTTGATTTGGCTAACTCATCCTCAATGTTATTGTATTTAAGTTTAATACACTAGATTCTTAAATTAACTAGGCTATATGAGATTCGAACTCATACCTTTGTGCAAGATTTGCACATTGCTCTCCCATTTGAGCTAATAGCCGTTAAGATATACGAGTACATAACAAAGATTAAATAAGGGGAACCTTAAGCTAATAGCCTTTAGATGTGCAACAATGAAAAGTCTTTGCCAAGCTTAACATCCCGGTTTAAGGAGTCTCTTACAAGAATGATGAAAACACCGCCACTTTTATAGTATGCAAGAAGTTAAGTGTTCATGATAGCAAAACATTTCTGGTAGAGACACTATGTAATCTGTAAATGGCGAGAAAGTGTCCAATTTTGCGGAGCCGGTAATAAAATGGCTTCCAAGACTTGACCGTATACACAGTGGAGTAGAGATAGTATGTATTATAAACCAGTTTGGTAGGAAGAAGCTGAAAATGGTGAAATGACAATAATTGGAGAGTAGTAGCTAAAAATGAGTCACGTATAAAAGTATAAAAGACTCAAAGTTAAGTGGATTTCACTTATTCACTACAAGTATCCATTAAAACTAAGATGATATCATGACATGCAAATCAAGCAAATGCTTCTGAAAATCAGCAGGAACCACAAAATCACAAAACTAACTAAAGAATGCAATGTCAGGCCAACTATCTCTCATAATGATAAAAGTAACAGCAACCTGACCTTCACCAGCTAAAGTTGACCAAAAAAAATAACGAGTTGCATTAACTATCAAAAAAACTGACAAATTGGAAACATCCAATGCACACATAAGGAATCCTGAATTGTGCTAGGAATAAATTTTCCTTTTGGCGAACTTACCGTCAAAAGAGCATATAGAAGCCGTGAATCCAATTCCAAGTGAGATTCAGATGCATCTTGCCCTTTGTTGTCCTTGGCTCTAGACTTTTTTCTTCTGTGTAGGAACTGTCAAGGGCAAGGGCACCCCAGCAGCATGTAAGGTAAAGGTAAATTTCTTCTGTGTAGGAAATATAAAGGGCAACGAAGTTCGAAGAACACACAAATTAAATTACTTACTTTGAACGCGCATTGATCCACAATCTGTCTAAGACATTTTAAACTCATCTCGCACTTTTTTCAGCTCAAGCTTCAATTTCTCAGTAGCAGACATGTAATCTGGATGGAAGTACTGCAATGTTGTTCATAGTTAAGACATTTTTTCATCAAATCATGATCACTTTAGCTCTCTCAATTAAGAAGCTATAAAATAGCGTTGAAGTAGCTTACCAGCCACCTATAGCATGTTAACGGTTAAGAAGCAAAAATAGAGGACGAATTGATATCTGAATACCCCAAGAAAATACCTTAATGAAATACATATAACAAATAATTACCTTTTCAATTAAATGTTCCTGGGGAACCCAACCTGGACTATGCAATTTCTGGGCTGCAAAAAATAGAAACCATGAGTATCTATTAGTGCTCTTGTTATTCTATAAGCTATTGAGCGCCATCAAAATGAGCCAAGCAAACAATCTCGGTTCACAAAACCAAATATACAAGAGCAAGTATCTTGGAATTCCTAGCAAATCTCATAAATACAAGACTGAAATGCCTACTCCAGAAAGTTAAATTTCATACTACAAAATGGAAATGCCCAACAAAGAATTTATCTCAGCTCCAACCCATTTATATTGTCCTTACTTTACTCGATAAATCAAATTATGTCGACTTTGACCAATGTTTTCTCAGAGTATACTATACATACACCTTTCACAGTATACTCGATAAGTCAAATTATTGTCCTTACTATACATACACCTTTCAAAAATGATAAGGTGTATGATTCACGAAATAAGAAATAAATAAATTTTATAAGTAAACGATTTCACACATTGAGTTCCAAATTTCACAAATTAAGGTGTAGGATTCACCAAATAAGAAATTAAAAATTTCATAAGCAAACGAATATGCAATTGATTCTACGGAGTATTATACTAGTGATCTCAAAGTTAAACAAAATTAAAATACGTTAATTAAAAAAAAAAAACGTGACTGTGAACATATAAATCAAGTCGTCAAAGCAATTAAGCAAAGGCAAGTTGTTTACTCCCATCATTTTGGAAGTGAACCAATTTGTAAATATGCAATTGATTCCAAAAATATTTTGATACATGATGCTGCACTAGACCTTTAGTTGCCTAAAACTTACAAGCTGTCAAGTGAACCAAAACCAACAGCCATACTGAACCTAATCGAAAGAAACACGACATAGATAACAATGAGACCGATACCCAACACCTTATTCGGCCGCATATCATTTTGAGGCAACACAATCAACGCATAGATGAGGCCGGCTGTGAGAAACCCGATTGTCAAGAACAAACCAGCGTCTTGAGGTATCACATATGGTTGGAACCCGTAGACCAGGCTCAAAGCACTAAAGAAACTCTCAATCCTATGTGTTGAACATTAGACCTGCATAACATCCTGACATTACGATCTGTACTCCATTACTGTCGTTCATTGCAAACGATGAGTTTAACATTAGATCATTCATCGAGTTTGCCCATGCTAATATTGTTACGGCCAACATTAAATCAAAGAACAAATTAAATCAAATTAAAAACTTAATTAGAAGCAAATCAAATCAACAACAAATACAGAACTAACTGAACATCGAAGAAATGAAATGAAATGAAATGAACTGAACATAATCAAAATCGAATCGCATAAACTATCAATCAGCTACGTCAATGCATCATCATAGTCGATTTCTGGAAAATCAACAATATGCAAATTCACTAGAACATCAAAAACTATGTTGATAGTGCAAAACAGAAGAAATGGAAAAGTGAAATTGTGTACCGTATTGAGCAACATCGAGGTTGAATTCATCGAAATTAGGATGAATCGAAATTACCTAGATCGGAAATTTAGGATGATCGAAATTAGGATGAATCAAAATTGCCTAGATCGGAAAATAAAATAGATTGACGATGACAATCAAAATCTGAGGGCGAAACATCGATTAGATAGAGTGAATGACGATGAGTCAAGAGAGAAAAGTGACAGAGTGTGAAATGAGTGAATTTGAGGCGAAACATCGATTAGATAGAGTTTTGTATGGAACACGTGGAATTATCTTGTTGTCTATAGGTTTTAGATCCGACGGTTTAGAAGGTGTCCAGCCGCCTCACCCTAAGAAGGGTGCCTCACATGATTCAATATCTCTCTCTCTCTCTCTCTCTCTATATATATATATATATATATATATATATATATATATATATATATATATATATATATATATATATATATATATATATATATATATATATAGTGTCAAGTTCTCCTAAGTCCCTTACATCTGTTGAGTCCCTAAGTCTTCATATGGGCCTTTGGATGAAGGAGATGGAGGGAGGAGATTACATCTCAATGGAGGGCTAGAAATGCATCTAGTCTAATTAGCTCCTCATTGCAATTAAGTTACTCACTAATCCATTCATTCTTCATTATCACAAACTCCTTCCCTCTCTCTAAATCTCACAATCTCTCTTTTTTCTCTCATCTAACAAAACCAAACAATTACTCAAAAAAAACCCAAAATAATTACTAAAAAAAACCCAAAATAACAATCAAAAACAAAAAACAAAAAACACCAGGCCACAGCACAACCACCCGACCCCCACCACCAGCCGACTCACCTCCACACCCCGACTCACCTCCACAGCCCCACCACAATCACCTACACGCGGCCCCACCACCTCCTGCTGCCGCGCGTTGACACCACAACCGCGACCCCACCTACACAGCCCAACAACCACGACACCCCCAACCAAAAAAACGATGCTTGAAACCGATACCACCAATACCCTTTTCTTTCCTTTCAGATCTGGCCCGCCTCCCCAAAAACAAACTTTTTTTTTACATAAATCGACAATACATATTTGCGTTTGTTTCTGAAAAGTTGGCTTTTGGTAACAATGATACACAATAGCACCTTAGAAAACTCGACTTGTCGAAACCAGATCGCAAACCAAAACCTATAGGCAAATGAATTTAATAAAATGAAAACAAATTGAAGTAATGGAACTTCAGACGAAGGTTCCGGTATACATACATATTGATTCACTATTTCTGACATATTTTTGTTTCATATTTTCTTTCATATTTTCGTTTTTCTCGACTCACTGCTTTTCTTTTTTTTCTTTCAATTTTTTTTTGTTTTGGAGTTTCCATTGTTTATATAATTTGAATTCGGTGTTTGGTTGTGTCGGATTTCGTTTTTTTTAGTATAAATTCCGTTTGTGAACGGTTGTATTTAAGATTTCGGTTGGTTTTTTCATTTATTTCATCTACTTTTTATTTTGGTTTTTTATTATTTTAGATCTAGTATTCTTGGTTTTCATTTTGGTTTTTATTATTTTAATGTTGTGGGTGTTATACTATATTTTAGATTTGGTATTTTGGTTTTTATTTCGATGTTTTGGGTTTTATATTCACATTAGTTACACTTTTTTTTTTGTTAAAATTACACTTATCGTCATTAAAGTTACACTTTTTAGTATTAAAGTTACAATTACGCTTTTTCCTATTAAAGTTAAAATTACACTTTTTTTGGTTACAATTACACTTTTTTTGGTTAAAATTACCCTTATTTCTGTTATAATTACACTTTTTCCTGTTAAAATTACACTTTTTTCTATTACAATTACACTTTTTCTTGTTGGAATTACACTTTTTCTTGTTACAATTACACTTTTTCCTGTTAAAATTACACTTTTTCTTGTTGGAATTACACTTTTTCTTGTTAGAATTACACTTTTTTCTGTTAAAATTACACTTTTTCTTGTTGGAATTACACTTTTTCTGTCACAATTACACTTTTTCTTCTTACAATTACACTTTTTTTGTTACAATTACACTTTTTATGTTAAAATTACACTCAATTCTGTTACAATTACACTTTTTCCTGTTAAAATTACACTTTTTCTTGTTGGAATTACATTTTTTTCCTTTAAAATTACACCTTTCTACTTTAAAATTACACTTTTTTCGGTTAAAATTACACTTTTTCCTGTTAAAATTACACTTATCTCTATTAATGACTAAAGTTACACTCTTGGACTAAAGTTAGACAGACTAATTTGGATTATTTGGACAACTTGGACTAACTAATTTGGACAATTTGGACAATATGGACTAACTAATTTGGACTATTTGGACTATTTGGACGAACTAATGGAGTTTACGACTAAATTGAATACAATATTTACAACTAAATTTGGACTAAAATTATACAATTTTGGACTAAAAATACATTTTTGGACTGAAAATACACTATTTACGAATAATTTTGAACTAATAATACACTATTTACGACTAAATTTAGAGTAAAATTACACAATTAGAATTAAAGTTACACAATTCATTTATTTTGAATCATTTAGATTGTGCAATTCCAATCATTGTCCACTAAAGTGTAACTTAGTAAATTGATAGTGTGTGTATCTTTTATCATTTTATGAGTGTCATTTTAGTCCACAAAAGTGTAATTTTAGTCCAAAAAAGTGTAATTTTAGTCTACAAATGTGTAACTTTAATCCACAAATGTATAAATTTAGTCTACAAAAGTGTAATTTTAGTCCACGGAAGTGTAATTTTAGTCCATAAAAGTGTAATTTTAATCCAAATGTATAACTATAGTCCAAATTTGTGTATCTTTAGTCCAAATTGTGTAATTTTAGTCCAAATTTCTCGTAATTTCACCAAATTGTTCTAACTTTAGTCCAAAAGCGTAACTTTAGTCATTGAGAAGATAACCTTAGTAGAGATAAATGTAACTTTAATGAAGACAAGTGTAATTTTAAAGAGAAAAAGTGTAATTTTAACAGAAAAAAGTGTAATTTTAACGGAAAAAAGTGTAATTTTAACGGAAAAAAGTGTAATTTTAACCGATAAAGTAATTTTAATAGATCCTAAATCACACAATACCAAAAGAAAATTTTAAATACGAAATTTGGCAAATATATAACAAGACGGATATTAACAAAGTGATATCAACAAGAAAAAAGTAAAAAATGAGATTTCATAGCTAATAGATTTAGTACTATAATTTTAACCGGAAAAAAAGTGTAATTTTAACACAAAAAAGTGTAATTTTGACGGAAAAAAGTGTATTTTTAACAAGGAAAAAACTGTGATTTTAACCCAAAAAAGTTTAATTTTAACGGAAAAAAGTGTAATTTTAACCGATAAAGTAATTTTAATAGATCCTAAATCACACAATACCAAAAGAAAATTTTAAATACGAAATTTGGCAAATATATATAACAAGACGAATATTAAAAAAGTGATATCAACAAGAAAAAAGTAAAAAATGAGATTTCATAACTAATAGATTTAGTACTAAAATCAAACTATAATTTGTAAGAATGTCAATAACCGGAAAAAAAAAAAGACCAAAACATCAAAATTGAAAAAAAAAACGGAAATGAAAAAAAAACGGGTCAATGAAAATTGATCTATTTTAGTAGATCTAAGATTAAAATAAAAAAAACTCACAAATTTGAAACAATATTATATAGCAAGACGATATAAGGAAAAAAAAACAACAAAAAAAAATAAAAAGAACACCCCAACATCAAGTTAAAAAAAAAAAATGAAAAAATGACGTCGGGCCGGCGGCGGCGGCGGTGGTGGTGGCGGTGACGGCGGCGGCGGTGGTGGTGGCGGCGGCGGCGGCGGTTGGCAGCTGTGGTGGTTTCCGGTGGGTGGTGGTAGGTGGATGGTGAATGAGGAAAAGATGAGTAAATGATTTATTTGGATTTTTTATTTGTTTGGTTTTTTGGGTTTTTTTTTTCTTGGTTTTTGGAGAGAATATGGAGAAGTGAGATATAGAGAGAGAATAAGGAGATGTGATAATGAGTTGATGAATGAAAGATGAGGAGGATTAATGTAGTTAATGAGAAAATTAGAGGAAGATGGCAAAATTAGAGCATTAACCTTAATTTTTGGGTTCTCATCTTAGCCCTCCATTTCCAAGATCCAATGGCCCATAATGGGACTTATGGACTCAAATGTAAGAGGTGGACTTAGATGATCTTATTAATATATATATATATATATATATATATATATATATATATATATATATATATATATATATATATATATATATATATATATATAGATACAAACCTCTTGCTCTTGGGTTTGCATTCCTCTCTAAAATTACATTTTGTGAAGACCTGTTCAAGTTAATAAACACTCATGACATAATCACAAATTCAGAATACATTTCTTTGAAACTGTTTCAACCATAATCAACCCAAATTACTTTACACTACCCCCTCCCATTTCTTTGAAACTGTTTTTGGTGAGGTGAATTTCGAACAATGAGTTTTCGTGACTGAAATAAAGATAGTTATCTTTCTAGCCATGACTAGATGTTTGAGATGCACATAAAATCTTTATAACTTCCTACTGCATCTAATCTATGGTGTTGCATCTAAGATTGCTTGCTTCCAACAGGACAACTGTTTGTGAATTTACCAACGGGAGTATTCACGGGGTGGCTCATGTTCGTCAACGACTCAACAACGGTCAATATGGAAGATTAAAGTTCACCCACATTGTGTTCCTCACTTCCTTGTGATATATCTGTATGCTCTTAATCTTAAAAGTATGGACTGGACTTCCATTATAATTTTAGATTGTAAAACCGTCTTACCAAGTGTAAAGAATGAAACGATGTTTGTAATTGTATTGCTAAATTTCTGAGTACATGATGATGGTATATATATACTAGAATACAAGAGTTAACTCTCCTAAACATAAGCTAACAAACACCACATAATATGGATGCATAAGACTAACAAAGGAAGAGGACTTTGACTAACAATATATAAGAGAATAGGAGGAAGAATAGGAGTTACATATGACTATAATTAGTAGCTACTTGAGTGTTGAATGTGGACACTTTGGAGACGGGATTAATATCTTTAATATCCTTAACACGCTCCCGCAAGATGGATGGTCGTAGAGTAAGGTCAATCATGGAAGTAAGTAGTGTGAACTGTGACCTTGAAAAGGGTTTAATAAGAGTGTCAGCGATTTGATCGTCACCATTAACGTGTTGAATACGAATAGTACCAAGCTGAACTTGTTCCTGAACGAAATGAAAACTTAATGCGAGATGTGTAATACTACGTATTTCTATGTCTATGGGTACTTTATCGAGTGGGACTTACTCTGTCGAGTAAGTAACTCTTTACGCAAAACAATAGTCTGCCTGTTTGGTACTCGATCGAGTAAGTGTGACACTCGATCGAGTAAGGGGCACTCGATCGAGTAAGTCACTTACTCGATCGAGTAAGTGTGTTTTACGGGATTGATTAGCCGGGTTTTGTTAATAACGCAAGATTAATATAAAAGCTTCCTTCATTGTTTCCTAAACACTTTTATCATCCTAAAACCACAAGAGAAGATTAAAAGTTACGTTGTTCACATCTCTCGCATTGTTAGCAAATCCCAAGGCTAGGATCGTCGGTTTGTCTCGTTCGTTATATATACTGTTGTGATCGTTGCGTCAAGGGTAAGCCTCTTGTATAATTTTTATAGTATTTCGTTGAGTTTGGTTAAACCCTAATTGGGTAGATTTGGGGGATTTGGGTGTATTGTGATGTGTAGTTGGTAATTGTATGTGTACATGTTATAGGAGGATGATTCGTAAAGGAGAAGTTCGATTAGTCGCTAGACGGTCTCGTGTAATTGCTATTCCAGGTAGGGTTCCGTACTCAGTATTGATTACATGGTTGTGTTGGTGATTAACTGTTGTTGTTGTATATCGTATTGGCATTGTTAGTAATGTAATATGATTATCGTATAACAGTGCGTCCTCGGCTGAGTGGAGTCACTTGCGGGAGTGGCTTCACGCCCTTGATTCGCCTTCTGTGGAACCCGCCACAGAAGGGATGCGTACATTAAGTAACATGGGTTTATCTCTCGAATGAGATGAGTGGGGCTTAGGTGGGAACGGCTGCGGTCCCCACATGCGGGTGTGGAATACTTGTTGCGATGAGTATTATGGCAGGACTACACACTTTAGGTTGTGGATTGGATTGGTTTGTAATGTTGTTTTATTGCAGCTGTTTATTTTGTGTAATCAGTACTGACCTCGTTTAATTGTATTACAAATTGTGGTGATCCATTCAGGGATGGTGAGAAGTTATTGAGCAGGTATGAGTTGATGCGCATGAGATAGCTGGGTTGAGTCATCACGAGCTGTCTTAGAAGTCTTCCGCTATGTCGAATATTCTTTTAGTTGGTTTGACATTTTGAGATCATTTGTATATCATTTTATCAGTTTTGGATTTGGTTTGTATCGCTTTAAACTTTATTATTAAAGTACGTTTCTTTATGGTCTATTTGATTATCATTGCCTCGGGTAACCGAGATGGTAGCACTTTTATGCCTTAAGTGGTCCTGGTAAGGCACTTGGAGTGTGAGGGTGTTACAAAGTGGTATCAGAGCGACGATTTTGGAACCTGTAACTAATGAACCCAATGAACTTAGGGAGTCAAAATAAAATGAACCCGGGTAGGAGTTGTTAGGAGCTAATGCAAAGACTTGGGAGACGTCCTAAAGTCGTGATCTCGCCCTACAACTTTGAACCGGTCATTATGGGGTGTGTGTCGGGATCGTTATGTGTTTACCTTGTGTATTGTATATCTATATAGTAATGTGTTGTGTGGATTGGTGGATGAATGCATGTGGAGAATGGGGAATGTGATGGTGAAAGACGATGAGTAGTATGAATGTGTATGATTATTGTATAGCAAGAATCGTATGATGAATGTTTTATAACGTGGCATTTTAGAAATATGTGGAGTAGGATTGTTGTTTGTGACATATATATATATATATATATATATATATATATATATATATATATAGAGTAAAGATCAAGAGAGTCCAAGTCTTACATGTGAGTCCATAAGTCCTCCTTAAAGGCCTTGGATGGGGAAGTTGGATGGTTGAGATTGAAAGCAAAAAAGAGGGTTTAATTAGCTAATATTCCACTCTCTCTCTACATATACTAATTAATCCCTAACTAATCCTAATTATCCACTAATTTAATATATATACATTTCCTCCCACCTACTCATCTCTCCTCCCACACAATTTCCTTCCTATTTTCCCTAAAATACCCAAAAATACTCCAAACCCATCAAATTCAAAAAAATATCCTCCTCTTCCATACCTACCCACCAACCACCGACACCCACCTCCAAAACAACCGCCACCCCACAACCGCGCCTCCTCTCCTCCTCTGCCGGACCTCCCTCGCGCCGCCTCCCTCCTTCCCGACGCCTGCCACTGTACCCTCTTTATCCGGCCTCCCCACCAGCCCACCACCACCGCAACCTACCAACCACCACCACAGCCATACAACCACCACCACCCTCATCTCTCTCCTTCCTTGCATGAACCACCACCACCACCCATAAACCATCACAAAAAGCTAGATCTAAAAATAAAAAAAAAGCTAGATCTACCAAACCACCCTCATCTCTCATGTGTTTGTTGTTGTTTCCCGTATTTGGTGGTCGGCTTGTTCTTGCCATTTTTTCATTTTTTTCGGATCTTTTTTTTTTTTTTTTTTTTTTTCCTTCTTCACGATCTCGATGCACCACCCGACATCTATAACTCGAACCATTTTCGTTTCGATTCATTTTTCATATTTCAATTTTTTCTTGTTTTTCCGGATTTCATTTTTTCATTTGTTTTTTGGTTCTCGTTTTCTTTGAATGTTTTAGATCTCGTTTTAATTTTTTTTATTTGTTGTTCTCGTTTTTTTATTTTTTCTCAGATTTGTATTTTATTGTGACGGTGTTATTGTTGGATGTCGATGGTGGTGACTCGTTTTTTTTCCAGATCTCCTTGTTTTTTTTTTTTTTATAGTTTTGGCTCTTTTTTTTTTCGGTTATGTTGGTGGTGTTGTTGGATGTCGGTGGTGGTACGGGTGTTGTGGGTGAACTCCTTTTTTCGATCTCGTTTCATTTTTTTTTTTATTTTTTTTTTTTTTTCAGTTTTGGTGGTGTTATTATAAATTACATTTTGATTTTAATATTAAATCTACTAAAATTACACTTTTTCCATTAAAAGTACACTTTTTTTTATTAAAATTATACTTTTTTCTGTTAAAATTACACTTTCTTTTGTTAAAATTATACTTTTCTCCATTAAAATTACACCTTTTTCTTTTAAAATTACACTTTTCTCCATTAAAATTGCACTTTTTTCAGCTAAAATTACACTTTTTGTTGTTGTTAGAATTACAACTTTTTCGGTTAAAATCACACTTTCCTCCATTAAAATTACTTTTTTTTTTCTTTTAAAATTATACTATTTTTTTGCTAGAATAACACTTTTTTTCTTAAAATTACACTTTTAGTTGTTAGAATTACACTTTTTCTGTTAAAATTACACTTTTTTTTTTGCTAAAATCACACTTTTTTCGGCTAAAATTACACTTTTTGTTGTTAGAATTACACTTTTTTCTGTTAAAATTATACTTTTTTTTTTTTGCTAGAGTAACACTTTTTTTTGGCTAAAATTACACTTTTTGTTGTTAGAATTACACTTTTTGTTGTTAGAATTACACTTTTTCTGCTAGAATTACCCTTACTTCTATTGGACTAATGTTACACTCTCAATGGACTTGGTTATATTCTCATTGGACTTATGGACTAATGTTACACTCTCAAT
Source organism: Silene latifolia (assembly GCF_048544455.1). Taxonomy (NCBI): domain Eukaryota; kingdom Viridiplantae; phylum Streptophyta; class Magnoliopsida; order Caryophyllales; family Caryophyllaceae; genus Silene; species Silene latifolia. The sequence continues at coordinate 199,190 of NW_027413190.1, read as the reverse complement.
GGACTAAAATTACATTCTCAGTGGACTGAAATTATACTTTTCTTGACTAAAATTACACTTTTCTGGACTAAAATTACATTCTCCTGGACTAAAATAACAAATTCATTGGACTGAAATTACACTTATATGGACTAAAACAACACTTTTTGTTGTTAAAATAACACTCTTAAAATGCTAAAATTACAATAACTTGTGATAAAATGACAAAAATTCAAAATATTATTCGTTAAAATCACTCGGAAAAGATTGAAGTTAAACTTGTAAAACGCTAAATTCTCGAAAATATTTCTTAAAATTACATTTTTTGCCGTTAGAATTACACTCGTAAAATCCTAAAATGTCGAAAACTTGTCTCGAAAGAAAAAAACGAAAAAAACGAAACAATCGAAAACTTGTCTCGAAAAAAAAAACGAAAAAAATCGAAACTGGAAAAATGTTAACAAAATTTTCATAAACTTTGAAGTATAAGACAAAATATGGTGTTAATTGTGTATGATAATGAATTAGTGAATGTATTATTAAAACTAGAGAGAGAAGTGAATTCATTAGTGTTAAGTGTGTTTTTTGCTTTCAATCTCAACCTTCCACCATGCATGATCCAAGGGTTGTGGGAAGGACTTATGGACTCAAAAAAAAAAAGGGACTTAGAAGAACTTTGCTCTATATATATATATATATATATATATATATATATATATAGTGTTATGTTGTCGTTTGTCATTTTGTATATAAACATAGTTGGTTGTTAGTGTTGAGATACGTATGCAGGTAGTATACGAGTTAGCATGACTCGATTGAGTAGGTGAGTGACTCGATCGAGTGGGTTATTCTATGTTTCTGGGCAGTCGATCGAGTAGGTTTGGGCACTCGATCAAGTGGGGTCAGCTCGATCGAGTAAGGAGGTGACTCGGTCGAGTACGTTTTTGGATGCATTCTGGTCAGGTTTTGGAGTCGAGGCACTCGGTCGAGTAAGTGGGCAACTTGATCGAGTGGCCTCAACTCGATCTAGTGGGTTGTGGTACTCGATCGAGTGGGTTTTACACAGGTCGTTTTCGTGCTTTGAGTATGGATGTGTGTTCATGTTAACTTTTCTTATATAGTTTCAAGACGCCGCCAAAGAGAACCGCGTTGTATGCCAAGGGTGAGAACACGAGTGTAGATTAGATAGTTAAGATGTTGGAGCACCAAGATGCTCTTACCGAGGCTCTAAAGAAGTTCGGAAAAGACAAAGAGGCGGGAGTAGATTTCGCCAAGATGAGTATACATATAGCGAGGTTTAATCCAAAGGAGTACATGGGCACGGGTGCGCCAATTCTGCTGGATAATTGGCATAGAGAGATGGAGAACATACTTAATGTGGTTCATTGCCCATAGGACTTTCGAGTGGAACAAGCTGCGTTCTACTTGAGGGAAGCAGCCGGAGAGTGGTGGGATAAGGTTATGGTGAGTGCTCCAGACTTATATGTGAAGCAGGGGTTATCTGCTATACCTTGGGATGATTTTAAGAGGGCTATGAGGCGAGAGTTTGTACCAGAGCATGTGCGTAGCAAGCTAATAGTGGAGTTTGATGACTTCAAGATGACTTTTGATATGACAGTTGCTGAGTATTATCACAAGTTCAATAGAAGTCTAGGTACGCAGAAGATATGGGGCTGAGCCAGGAGAATCTGGCATTGAGGTTTGAGAAGGATTTGACACCCAAGATCATGGAGAAGCTGCCAGTAGGAGTCCTTACTGATGTTAAGGAGGTATATGAGCATGCCGGGAGAGCTGCGAGGTTGGTACAGATGACTAAGGAGAACCGGGAGAGAGCTTCTGAGAAGAGGAAGGCTGAGAGTGAGAGTGGTGGTCAGTCTAGTTACAAAAGGGGCGACCATAACCAGGTGAGAGTTTACTCTTCGTAGTCGGGGTTCAGTGGTGGAGCTTCTTATGGGCGTGGCCGCGGTGGTAGTAGTAGCAGTTGGGGGTTAGCTTGCTTTAACTGTGGCGGTATGGGGCCACAAGAGACATGAGTGTACCAGTGCTATAGGCAGGGGTTTCCAGAGACCATCACAGGGGAGTTTCTCTCAGGGTCCATCTCATAGTTATGCTAGTAACAGGCCGGCTGGGTCGTGGAATAATCAGGGTGGTCAGAGTAACAACCATGGTGGGGCTAACCGCAATGGCGGTAATTCATATCAGAGACCGGCGACGAACAACAACCAGAGATCGGCTGCTAAGCCGTCTACTTCAGCTAGTACTGTCAAGGGAGGTGGACAGAAGACCAGTGGTAAGCTGTTCATGATGAAGAAGAAAGTAGCTGAGGAAGATGCTCACGTTATCACGGGTACTTTTCTTGTTAATGGAGTCTTTACCTTTGTTTTGTTTAATTCCGGGGCGTCACAGTCTGTTGTATCATCGAGTCATGCTAAGCTTTTAGGTTTGAGAGAGTTTGAGTCTGTAAAATAAGAGGTGTTCATACTATCGGGTGAGTCTGTATCTTGTGGGAGGTTGTATAGGGGTGTGTCTATGATAGTTGGGCAGGTTGACTTACCAGTGAATTTGTTAGAGTTTTCTTTGGTGGGTTTTGAAATAATAGTTGATATGGACTGGTTGGGCAAGTATAAAGTTAAGATAGATTGTCATCAAAAGAGAGTTTCTCTAAGAGGTCCTAAGGGGATTAGTGTGTCTTAGTTTGTTGTCAAACCCAAAGTCAAGTTAATTGTAGCAGTGGCCTTGAAGTCTTATCTGAGGAAGGGTTGTCCGTTGATCTTATGCCATGTGAGAGACCATAGTATAGAGAGTTCGACAGTTGAGCAGATACCAGTGGTGGGAGAGTTTCCAGATATTTTTCCAGATGAGATACTGGGTTTACCGCCGAAGAGAGAGATAGATTTCAGTGTTGAGTTGAAACCAGGGAGGGGACAATTCTCTAAGGCCCCGTACCGCATGGTCTTAAGGAGTTAGAGGAGCTGAAGAAACAGCTGGATGGTTTGATTGAGAGGGGATACATTAGACCTAGTGTATCACCGTGGGGAGCACCGATCTTATTTGTGAAAAAGAAAGATGGGAGTTTGAGGTTGTGTATCGATTATAGAGAGCTGAACAGGGTTACAGTGAAGAACAGGTATCCTTTATCGAGGATAAATGATTTGTTTGATCAATTGAACGGGGCAACAGTCTTTTCTAAGATCAATTTGAGGTCGGGTTATCATCAGGTGAAGATTCGGGATGAGGACATACCGAACACAGCTTTTACATCGAGGTATGGTCACTATGAGTATGTTGTGATGCCGTTTAGGTAATCTAATACACATGCAGTGTTTATGGATTTGATGAACCGGGTCTTCATCAATTTTTGGATCGGTTTGTGGTGGTCTTTATCGATGATATCTTAGTCTATTCTAAGACTAAGGAGGAGCATGAAGAGTATTTGAGGATAGTTTTGTAGACTTTGCGAGACAATCAGCTGTTTGCAAAGTTGTCTAAGTGTGAGTTCTGGTTAGATGAGGTTGCTTTTCTAGGGCATGTGATTTCAAAGAAAGGTGTTGTTGTGGGTCCTGCAAAGATAGAGGTAGTTACTCGGTGGGAAACACCGAAGAATGTGGAAGAGATCAGGAGTTTCTTGGGTTTGGCAAGGTATTATCGACGGTTTGTGAAAGACTTTTCCAAGATAGCCAAACCTATGACAGCGTTGATGAGGAAAGAGAACAAGTTTCGTTGGGATGAAAGTTGTGAGACGGCGTTCCAAACATTAAAGGAGTGTTTGACCACAACTCCAATCTTAGCATTACCTGAAGGGAGTGAGAACTTTGAGGTATATACAGATGCTTCGAATAATGGGTTGGGATGTGTGTTGATGCAGAACGGGAAAGTAATTGCCTATGCTTCTTGGCAATTAAAGCCTTATGAGGAGAACTATCCGACACATGATCTGGAGTTGGGTGCAGTTGTGTTTGCTCTCAAGATTTGCAGGCACTATCTTTATGGGGCGACCTTTAAGGTATTTTCAGATCACAAGAGTCTCAAGTGCATCTTCACTCAAAAGGAATTGAACATGAGACAGAGGAGATGGAAGGAGCTGATTGGGGATTATGACATGGATATTATATACCATGAAGGGAAGGCTAATGTGGTTGCAGATGCGCTGAGCAGGAAGAGTATGCATTCCCTTTGCACAACTATGTCTTTGATGAGGTTGAGAGATGAGGTAGGGAAGATGGGGATACACATGATACAGAAAGGGGATGCTAGAGGGGACTTGACAGTGGATCCAGATCTTTACGATGATATTCGCAGGAAACATGCTTTGGATCCTAAGATTGAGGAGTGGAGAGTTGGGGTAGAGAAAGGGACAGTGTCTCGATTCTCTATTCATAGAGATGTCAGTGTGAGATTCGATGGTAGATGGTGTGTACCCGATGATGAGAAATTGAGAAAGATGATCATGACAGAGGCTCATTGCACACCATATTAGGTACATCCAGGCGGTGACAAGTTGTATAAGGATTTGAAGAAGACTTTCCGGTGGCTTGAGATGAATAAGGAAACAACTGAGTTTGTGGCTCGTTGTTTGACATGTCAGAGAGTTAAGGGGGAACAACGACGACCACAAGGTAAGATTCAGTCTCTTGAGGTACCTGAGTGAAAATGGGAGTCCATTTCTATGGATTTTATAGTGGGTTTGCCGAGGAGTCAACAGAGTAATAACATGATATGGGTTATAGTTGATCGTTTGACCAAGTCAGCTCACTTTTGCCGATGAAAGATACTTGGACCAAGATATAGTTAACTTTGGCTTATAGGAAACATGTGGTTCGTTTACATGGGGTGCCTAAGGATATTGTGTCAAATTGAGATGCGAGGTTCATATCACGGTTTTGGAAATAGTTGCAGGAGTTTATGGGAACTACTTTGAAGATGAGTACTGCATTTCATCCTGCGACAGATGGCCAGACAGAGAGGACCATCAAGACTTTGGAGGATATGTTGCGAGCTTTTGTAATGGATTTTGGTGGTAGTTGGGAGGAGAGATTGGATTTGATTGAGTTTTATTATAACAACAACTATCACACGAGCATGGCACCATTTGAGGCTTTGTATGGGAGGAGATGTAGGAGTCCGATTTGCTGGGATGATAGAGCTGAGGCAGTGGTTTTAGGACCATAGATGGTACAGGAGATGGTAGAACAGGTCAAGTTGATTAGACAAAAGTTGAAAGCGGCCCAGGATCGACAAAAGAGTTATGTAGATTTACATCGTCGTGACATAGAGTTTAAGGTTGGGGACACGGTTCTTTTGAAAGTGTCTCCTATGCGTGGGGTCATGATATTTGGTAGAAAAGGGAAGCTGAGCCAGAAGTTTATCGGATCATATGAGATTTTGGATCGTGTGAGTGAGGTTGTTTATCGGTTAGCTTTATCAGCTGCTTTGGATAGAGTGCATAATGTGTTACATGTGTCTCAGCTACGGAGGTATGTGAGTGATCCTTCACATGTGTTAGGGTAGAGAACATCAAGTTGGATGAGTCCTTGTCTTATCTTGAGGTGCCAAAACAGATTCTTGATCGCAAGGTTCGGAAAACTAGACATGGGGAAACAATGTTACTTATGGCTCTTTGGTCTAATCATGAGGTTGAGGAGGCTACTTGGGAGGTGGAGGAGGCTATGAGGGAGCGGTATCCGTCTCTTTTTTATCAGGTATGTGTGGTTACGGGGACATAACCATGTTTCTTTTAGGGGGGTAGGAGATGGTCGCATAGAGTTTTTGTATGTTTTATGTTGGTTTTAGTATAGTTAGTAGTTGCTTTGAGTCGATTTGAGTGTTGGTTGGGAGTTTTGTTTTGAGTTTTTGTTATGTTGTTGTGTCGGAGGGGAGATAGTGTGTTTTGTTTTGTGTATGAGTTGAACTTCGGGACAAAGTTCTTTTTAAGGAGGGAAGACTGTAATACTACGGTTTCTATGTATATGGGTACTCTATCGAGTGGGACTTACTCTGTCGAGTAAGTAACTTTTTACGCAAAATAGTAGTCTGCCTGTTGGGTACTCGATCGAGTAAGTGTGACACTTGATCGAGTAAGGGGCACTCGATCGAGTAAGTGTGTTTTACGGGATTGATTACCCGGGTTTTGTTAATAACGCGAGATTAATACAAAAGCTTCCGTCATTGCTTCCTAAACACTTTTATCATCCTAAAATCTTTCTAGAGAAGATTAAAAGTTACGTTGTTCGCATCTCTCGCATTATTAGCAAATCTCAAGGCTAGGATCGTCGGTTTGTCTCGTTTGTTATGTGATCATTGTGTCAAGGGTAAGCCTCTTGTATAATTTTTATAGTATTTCGTTGAGTTTGGTTAAACCCTAATTGAGTAGATTTGGGGGATTTGGGTGTATTGTGATGTGTAGTTGGTAATTGTATGAGTACATGTTATAGGAGGAGGATTCATAGAGGAAAAGTTCTGATTATCTGCTAGACGGTCTCGTGTGATTGCTATTCCAAGTAGAGTTCCCTACTCAGTATTGATTACATGGTTGTGTTGGTGATTACTTGTTATTGTTGTATATCGTATTGGCATTGGATTCTAAATTGGTGATTATTAGTAGTGTAATTAATGTGATTATCGTATAACTGTATATGGTTTTCGAGGTGCATCCTCGGCTGAGTGGAGTCACTTGCGGGAGTGGATTCACGCCCTTGAGTCGCCTTCTGTGGAACCCGCCACAAAAGGGATGTGCACATTAAGGAACATAGGTTTATCGCTCGGATGAGATGCGCGGGGCTTAGGTGGGAACGGCTGTGGTCCCCCATTGGCGATGTGGAATACTTGTTGCGATGAGTATTCTGGTAGGACTACACACTTTAGTGTGTAGTCAGGTGTGTGGCGATGTGACGGAGTTGGTGGATTGGATTGGTTTGTAATATTTTTTTATTGTAGCTGTTTGTTTTGTGTAATCAGTACTGACTCCGTTTAATTGTTTTAAAAACTGTGGTGATCCATTCGGGGATGGTGAGCAGTTATTGAGCAAGTATGAGTTGATGCGCATGGGATAGCTTGGTTGAGTCATCACGAGCTGTCTTAGAAGTCTTCTGCTGTGTCAAATATTCTTCTAGTTGTTTAGTAAAGGATAAGTAGATCTATACACTAACATATTCATATATGTTCCATTTTAATTTATCATAAAATTAACAAGTGATCTTATGCATGCAAACAATTTAACAAAATAAAGAAGAAACATTCATCCTTACATTGGAATTTCGGTTCATATGGGCACAAAAGAGATCTCCTTCTCTTTTGTTCTTGAGCTTTCCTTTTGGATGAACAAAGACCCAAGTGTAGGATCTCTCCCAAGGATTTATACCCAAAGCACACTCTTAATAAAATTAATATAATGTATACTAGATAATATTAATATTGTAAGAAAAATGACCCAAAAATATTTGGTTCTTGCTCTCAAAACCGGTTGAGAGAGAGGAGAATGGAAGGTGAAAAATATTTTATCTCTCTAAAATATTTTTATGAGATGAATGAATAATGAACAACAATTACATTATTGTGTATAAGGTAAAAATTAGAGGAAAAACCAAAGTGGTTTTTGGCCTCTAAAAACCGGGTGGAAGAGAGCATGGGAGGGAGCCAATGCATGCCCTAGTTGTTCTTCACAATGAGCAATAGGTATGCAAGGCTAGTTTAGTAGGTAATCATGTTGTTTACCACTAATAAAATTAACTTAATATTTGCCTAATCTTCCTCATATTTTCGGCACATATGGATAACATGGAATCCATTTTATTTTTGTCAATTGTCAATATGTCACATGTCATATGTTACATAAATTTGTTATGTATTTTTAACATATTAAAAATCAACGTATTAATAAAAATACGTCATATACAAAAATCGACTTAGTAATTCATAATTACTTGTACTAAAATATTTTACCAATTATAAATCACAACAATTTGTATTTATAATAATTCATTAAAATTTAATTGTTTCTTTAAACAATAATTTCATCTGAGCAATGATACAATTCGATTACTCATACCGTATCTCATTTAATTAGATTATAATGAAATACGTAAATTTAACTTCCAAAATCGTCCGTCAATTTTCAAGTAATTTAATTAACTCGTAACGTTATACGATTAATTAAATGATCAATTAAGAGTGTTGCCCTATAGGTATGACCTAGGGGATCAACTGATCACCACCGTCACACGACAGTAATGTCAAACTCTAGTCAGCCAATCATTACCGATATATGTTGACCAGTTGATAGTAAAAATACTTCCCAAATGTATTCTTTAAAATGAGACTTAAATATGTGATCATCATGATCAACAGTTGTGATCGCATTATTGTCGGAGGACACATATTCCAACATTTAGTTGATTTGACATTTTGAGAACATTTTTATTTCATTTTATCAGTTTTAGATCTGGTTTGTATCGCTTTAAACTTTATTATTAAAGTACGTTTATTTATGGTCTATTTGATTATCATTGCCTCGGCTAACCGAGATGGTAGCACTTACATGCCTTTAGTGGTCTAGTATCGGCAATACCTCTAAATTCCGCTTCACTAGAGGAGCTAGACAAAGCTCGTTGTTTTTTGCTTGACCATGAGATAGGATTCTAACCAATAAAGACGACATACCTGGTGGTAGAAATATAGTCATGACGATCACCACCCAAATCAGCGTCACAAAATGCGTGGAGATTAAATGGAGTATTTTTGAGCAAGTGTATACCGTGATTAATAGTACCCTTCAAGAATCGAAGCAACCTTTTTAGAGCGGACCAATGTGACAATGTTGGATGCGTGAGAAATTGGGCGAGCTTGTTGACGGAAAAAGCAATATCAAGGTAAGTAAGTGAAAGATACTGGAGACTCCCAACAATTGCACGATACTTGGACTCATTTTCAATCGGTTTATCATCTTCACGTTCAAGATGCGGATAAGAGAGCACATGAGTGGTGGAGGAGCTGCAGTCGAGCATATCATAGCGTGTAAGAATGTCGGAGATATACTTCGATTAATTAAGATGCAAGCCAATGGATGTCAGGGTGACTTCCATGCCTAGGAAATATGATAGGCAACCAAGGTCTTTAAGCGAAAAGCGAGAGGATATAGCTGTAATAAACTTGTTAACCTCAGTCGTAGCAGAACCTATAACAACTATATCATCGACATAAACGAGAGCATACAAACGGATATTAGACGGATCAAAAATAAAGAGCGAGGGGTCGGATAATGAGCTGCGAAAACCATAAGAAATAAAGTAATTTTTGAATTTGGTAAACCAAGCACGAGGTGCTTGTTTAAGACTATAAATAGCTTTACGTAATTTGCAAATGTGATTGGGAAATTCGGGATTAGCAAAACCTAGAAGTTGGACCATGTAAACATCCTCGGTAAACAGGCCTTAAAAAAAGGCATTATTAACATCGATCTGACGAATCGACCAATCATGCATAACAGCTAAGGAGAGTATGAGACGAATTGTGGTAGGTTTTATGACGGGGCTAAAGGTTTCAGAATAATCAAGGGCGGGTTGTTGATGAAAGCCCTTAGCAACAAGACGAGCTTTGTGTTGCTTAAGACTTCCATCGGGATTGGAATAGACGGGATTGGCTTTGGTTTTGGTTTCAGTTTTGGGTGGGTTGGGGTTGACAGTGACGGTTTTAGGAGGCGGAACCGTGGTGCCATCAAGGTAGGAAAAAAGTTCGAGCTCGTTCAGGATAGCGCGAACTTGAAACCTCCATTGACGGAAGGTGATGGTTTCTTTGAGTTGAATTCAATTGGTGAAGGTGATGAGGGTGAGGGGACGGGTTGGGTCAGCGGGATTGGCGAGCTGAAGTTGAGTGTTAGACATGGCGGTCGAAGGCGAAAGATCGAAGGGTTGACCATATGAGAACTCGGATGATTTTGATCATGAGGATCGTATTAGACTCGTGATACCAAGTAAATAATGAAATGATATTTGTAATTGTATTAATAAATTTCGGAATACAGGATGATGGTATATATATACTAGAATACAAGAGCTAATTCTCCTAAACATAAGCTAACAAACACCGCATAATATGGATACATAATACTAACAAAGGAAGAGGACTTTGACTAACAATATACAAGAGAATAGGAGGAAGATTATGAGTTACATATAACTAGAATTAGTAGCTATTTGAGTGTTGAATGTGGACACTTTGGAGATGGGATTAATATCTTTAATATCCTTAATACCAAGACTAACTCGCTCTATTAAAATAGTGTCTTAGATACGGTTAAGATTATTGGTAGTCTTGAGACAAGACTTTGGTGAGTCTTAAGACAAGACTCACTCAAGACTACCAATAATCTATCATAGTCTTAATAAAGTCTTGACAAAGTCTTAAGTAGAGTCTTGGAAATCCAAGACTCAACTTAAGACTCTATATGAGTCTTGACCCCACTATTAAAAGAAGACATCCAATGAAAGAATGACAGGTGTTATATTATTTTTGTTCTTTTTTTCTTAAACCCCACATTTTCTCAAGTAAAGTGAAAAAGTAGAGTCTGAGGTGGGTCTGACTGATAATGTATAAAGTCTGAGATAAGTCTGAAGTGAGTCTGAATAATAAATAAATAATAAATGTTACTGGAAAACTGATGTGGCAGAGTCTTAAGACTTTGGTGAGTCTGACTGATAATCTCACCCTAAGTTACTTCACGAAGCCTGAAATTCTGCCTCTCTCCCTGAAAATAAACAAAAACCCACATATTTCAAGTACTAACCAATTTGTAGGTGGATAATACTATGAAAAGAAATTGAGTCTAAGAATAATTACATTACATTATGCTGCATATTCATCAGCATACATGTAGAGTTGTAGCCTGTACATGAATTGAAAATTGTGTTTTAAATAATGACATTTTACATAAAACAATGAAACAATGATAAAAGTTACAATCTTTAGGGAGAGAAAGAGTGTAAAACCTAAGAATAAGTGTTATTCGGGTACAGCAGTAACAATGAAAAAGAGATCAGAAATACCGAACGAGTTTAGTAGTGACGTGGAAGCGGACCACTGCCTTGAAAACTATTTCCGGTACGACAGTGGTGGCGATCAGCAGATGACCGGTAGTTCCCCAAGGATTACACTACTGCTACCTTCCAGAAACGCCCACTCGAGACTGGAAAAGCCTGGAACGATTTAATATTTACCCAGAAATATTGAGAGAAGAAGAGAAGAGAAAACGGAGGAGAGTATAGAATTGTTGTGTGTTTTATGTGCTGAAGAGGCTGCTATTTATAGCAGAATATGATCAGTTACAGGAGCCAAAACCGACTCCTGAAACCCTGCCACAATCCAAGTTAGTGGGAGTAAGACTCTCCCCACTAACAGTCAGTTGGACTGACTTATTCAACTCTGCTAACAAAAAACACAGCCAAAAACTTAACTCGGATCCGGCCCAAAAAGATAGGCACAGCCCGCCGCAGGCGATTGCCAAATCCCGAATCCCGAATCCGAATCCGGGCTGGGCCGGGCTCCGGCATGGGCACGCGCGCGCGTGTGCGAGCTGAATTAAGCACCTCGCAAAGCTTCCACAAAAGCCTCCCATGACCCACTAGTGATATGGTAAGGAGTGTGGTCATATATAAACACAACAAACACTCTTTTCCTCACCAATGTGGGACAATTGGAAAAATATACTTGGCATAAAAAGCCCCTATTTCCAACAATCCTCCACTAGGGGCGCCAGAGACAAAGAAACATAATTCCTGGGTAAAGGAAGGATTGTATACTTAGGTATCAATATCTTTCAATTTGAATTGACACTTTAGTGAAGTGAGGAAATAACTGACTTACAGCGAGAGAATATCTTGGGATTTGAATTCCTAGCTGAGCTTCGGTCGATACCCCCCACAACACATATCATACCATCAAAATTAAGATCGTCCCGCGATATCAAAGTGCAACGAGCTCCTTTTAGAGCTATGTGTTTACCTTGGTACTAATAGATGTGTTCACAAGACTTCTCATAGTCTTAGGATCATCACACCTATGTAGGTGGCTCAAGTGCTTCTCAATAGCACTTCTAGCATGAGCCATTAAGAACATATGTCCAACCTTGTGTCTGATTCATCAAGTGCGTCTCAAAAGCACCACCATTAAAGGCTATGAATCAAATAACGCCATAGGAATTGAAACTTTAGGCCTAGTCACTCTTGACTTAAGGACTTAAACCCCATTCCCCTCGACGTTTCAACGACTAGTCTCCTAGTCAACCCTTTAGTAAAGGGATCAGCCATATTGCTTTCGGACTTCACATAGTCCAAAGCGATTACTCCATTATCAAGGAGTTGTCTAACTGCAGCGTGCCTGATTCGAATGTGTCATTTCTTCGCATTATAGACACTATTCTTAGCAGCACCAATAGCTACTTGTGAGTCACAATGTAAGGAGACCGGTGTTTGCTGACCTCCCCATACGGGTACATCTGCTAACAGGTTTTTCAACCAATCAGCTTCTTGTCCTGCCAACTCAAGAGCTATGAACTCCGACTCCATGGTAGAGCGTGCAATACAAGTCTGTTTAGTAGATTTCCACGATATAGCACCTTCACCCATGGTGAAGACATAACCACTAGTAGAACAGATCTCATCGTTACCTGAAACCAAATTTGCATCACAATATCCTTTTAACACAGCAGGAAATTTACTATAATGCAAGCAAAGGTCAACTGTTCCTTTTAGGTATTTAGTAAACGACGAAGAGCATTCCAATGTTCACTACTAGGGTTGTGTGTATAACGACTCAGTCTACTAATTGCATATGCAATATCTGGTCGAGTACAGTTCATAAGAAACATCACACTGCCTAGGATTTTAGCATACTCTTCTTGGGATACACTCTTACCCAAGTGATGTGACCATTATTTGAGCATATTTAGTCCCCTAATTGAGCCTATTTTGCATACTATTATATCATTCCATGACCATTTTATCCGTCAAATGCTTTCTATTTTGCTTTCCTAGTGCATTTCGTATGTTTTGTAGGGAAGAAGATAATAAAGCGGAAATTCCCGTCTTTCGTGCATATTTGGAAGCTTTTTTATGACATTAGATGGACTAGTATGAAAAGGAAGCAAGAACTAAAGACCAATCCTACAAGAATAAAACGAAAGTGAAGAAAAAGATTCTGAAACAGAACCCGAGCGGCCAAACAGGCAAGACGCCCGTGCAGAATGACAATCCGAGCGTCCAAGCAACAAAGACGCTCGGATTCCTCTACTACAATCCGAGCGGATTTGCAGAAAGACGCCCGTGCACCTCCTCAAGAATCCGAGCGTCTTCCCTTCCTGGACGGACAGACTGCAACGTCTTCAGCCGAGATGCTCATCCCTCCTAAAAGACTAGCATTTCCCTGCTTAAAACTCAAAAATGTAATTACTAATTTAGCCTTAGTTAACCTAATGAAGCTCTAATATATATACCCCATTTGTAAATAATCAAAAGAAGGGGAGTTTTAGACTAGATTAAGCCTCCATATTAGAGATTCCTCTTAGATTCAATTAGGAGTAGATTAGAATAGATTAATCTCAATCTTTCCACAAAATTACACATTAATCTTTCTTTAATTATTGTTCTAGTTTATTATTATTGGGTAATTGAAGATTATTGGGTTATTATTGGAGGATTGACAACCCTTCATCAATCAATCAAGTTTCTTCTATTCTTCTTTGCTTTATTATTTAGAATGATCTCAAGTTTGGTATAATTCTTTTACCCTTTACTCTTTATTGTTTATTTCCTCATTCTCTTGCCATGTTTACACTTGTTGTTATGATTGACACCATTAATGACATGTTCTCCATGACAATGAGTGAGTAGTTACTAAACTAGGATTAGTGGGTAATTAGGAGAAACAAACATGGGATTAATCATGCTTAATCTAATATGTTTTCATAATTAGTTTGCTTGCTTGTGGTGATGTCAACTTTATGCACATGTTATGTTTGATGAAATGCTAAGCCTATGAATCCTTGCATTTACAACCATCTCTTATCTACTCAACAAGACTTGTAAGATATAAACCAACTCGAGTCTTGTTAGACCATGCATAGAAGTTGAATAGGAGGAAAGTAAGTCGACTTGTAGGTATCGTACAATCTAATCGATTCGGCTCCGGGACCCAACTCTTCCTATGAACCGTAAGACATAAACCAACTTGGTTCCTTTACAACATTAATTGCTTGCAACTTTGTAAACATGTTTGTATGATCAACACCATGAATCCCCTATGACCCCATGACATCCTAGTGCTTTTAATCAATTGTTTACATCCTTCCTTTTATTGCTTGTTTTACTTTATTGCTTGCATTAGTCTAGACACAACTACAAATCCAAACAAATTGTGACACTAGCATAAATTGAGATAGATAGACTTAGAACCCAAAGCACACCGTCCCATGGATCGACCTCGACTTACCGCTAACTAGTTGTTTGTTGAGTATTATAAATATGTTTGATTGGATGTGACCCGACGACATCACATACATCAAAATGGCGCCGTTGCCGGGGACGGTGCTATGTGATTAAGTTCTTACTTGTTTGTCTATTTTGATTTTGCTTTCACCTTGAGGAACTTGTTCCTCAAGGATTGTTCTTACCGTTTTTGTGTAGTTTCCATTCTTGTAGTTGTTTATTTGTCTTAGCTATGATGGCTCAAGACTTGATATATGGAGTATGTGGTGGATCTTTTGAGTATGACTATGGGTATGGAGAGTTTGAGAAGCAAGTCAACACAAACCCACCTTACTACTCATACATTGAACATCCTAACTACTACCCCAAATTTTCCAACCAAAACACTCACACCCAATATCCACTTCATAATAAGTTTCAATTGCCACAATACAACCACTTTCACACCTACCCACAACAAGAAGATGAACCCATTCAAAATGTGATTCTCCAAATGATGGGAGATCAACAAAACTTCTTCAAATAAATGATAGAGGAGAGCCAAAAGAGGGACAATGTTCTTCGAGGCATTGTTGCCCAAGGTGAGGAATTGGAGACTCAAATTGCCCGAATGAAAGAATCCCAAGCAATCACTCCCCACCCTTTTTTGGACATTGATCATGAATGTGAATTTGAAGTAGTAACTTTTGACATGAAAAATGAAGAATGGGAAGAGCCAATCTTCTTGAGCTCTTGTGAGTATGAAAGTGTTGTGTTCGATAAGGAAGACATGAGGTTGAGTAAGCCAAGTACTCTTAGCCTTTGTGAGTATGAGGGTGTGTCCTTTGAAGTGAGTATAGAGATGTTGGAGGAAGAAATAATGAAGAAGAATGAAGCCCCCATTTATGATTCCTATGAAGATAGCAACAATGATGATGAGCCTAAAGGATGGACTTGTAATATCACCTTGCTTGAGGAGCCTATTCTTGAGACATTTGAGATACCCTATCATGAAGAAGAACGTCCTTCCCCTATTCCTCATAAAGACTACTTGACACCTATCATGGAGCCAATGATCGTTGAAGAGGATATGGTGGACCTTCTTCAAAAGGCCAAAGCATCGTACAAAAGCTACTTGGTGAAAAAGCTCAAAGAGAAACTTGCTCGTGAAGCTACTTGTGGAAGTTTGGCACCCACAATGACAACTTCTAAGGAGCTCGATCATCAAAGCCACGAGAATTCCCCTTCTACTCTTGAGGGATTGACAAGTTCAAATGCTATCATCATTACCAAAATTGAAGAAGAAGTTGGTGAGTGGAAGTCTACGGATGAAAACGAACCATACTTCATGCCTAGTGTTGACAAGAATCAAGGGCTTGTTTATTGGAAGCATTGGGAAAGCTCTAGTGCCGAGGACAAAGCGAAAGAAAGAACATATTACAAGCTTCCTTGGCCAAATTTCATGTTCAAATGGAGCAACCCATACTTGTGTTTATTTGGAGCTTGTTCACAAGCTTTTGATCTCTTATTAAGAGCTTTGAGCTCTATGGACAAGAATTTCTACAATTTGAACTAGTTTGGTGGAGTCCTATCTTAAACCACCATTTGTAAGATATTTCTTGGATTCCTTACTTTGTATAATATTGTACATTTTTGCATTTGTATTTGATTTCTTGCATGAGAGTAGTGAGAGAGAGTCTTCTTACATTTTTATTTGAGCAAATTTCAGAAAAAGATAAGGAGGAACAACAAATCGGTGAAAGGGTATGATTGTGAAAGGAAAAGAAAGAAAAAGAAGAAAAGCAGCCAAAGACGGCCGTCCCGAGGGCTGGACGCCCGTCCAGGGCCCTCATTGCATCACTGTTTAGAACTGTCTCAGAATCCGAGCGGATTCAGCACAAGACGCCCGTCTTCCCCTCAAGACGCTCGTATTCTCCACGGGACGCCCGTCTTGGAAGATACCTGAGACAAAGTTTTGAAACTGCCAGGAAATCCGAGCGGATTTTTGAGAAACCGCCCGTCCCGAGCAAGACGCCCGTCCTAAAACAGAAGACGCTCGTCTTCTGCCTGCTCCAGAATTTGCTGAGGTCTTGTCTCAAAATCCGAGCGGATTTTAAGAGAGACGCTCGGATTCTACAGGCCAAAGACGCCCGTCCCGCATAAAAGACGCTCGGATTGGGGTCTTTTTCTCGAACAATCTGGCCGGGCCCCACTCTTATCCGCTCGACTTCCCCTCTTCTTCTATAAAATCACCCCCTTTCTCCCTCATTTCTTCACCTTATCTAACCCTAAAACACTCATCTTCATTCTCAAAAACACTCCCCTCACATCAAAAGCCAACAAAAACCCCATTTCCTCAACTTCAAGATGATGAACCTCAAGGGCAAGGCTAAGAAGTTTGTTGAATCCGCCGGAAGGAAACGCAAGGGATCATCCTCTTCAACCCCGCGAGCGGTAGTGCCACCAAGGAACTTCCGTCCCATCATAAGAGGAGGAATAGAGCAACTTGATTACTTCCAAGAGGTGCTTTTCGAATCCGATGCCCACCGCAAGAACTTTGTCAAATTGCTAGGTAAGAACTATGAACCCACTCAATTCATAGATACTAAGGTGTTGGAAGTCCTTGGGATAAGGTACCACACCGAGATTTTCTTTGATGGCTTAGGGATTGGAAAACTTTTCCATGCCCATGAGGAGACGTAACTTAGTCTCACCCTGGAATTTTTGAGTAGCCTTCATATTGTCACGAATACTTGAACCAATGTGGGCATGGAGTTTAGGTTATGCAACCTAGACCATAGCCTTACACTTGATCAATTTGCCCACATTTTCGGTCTTGTTGTGCCCACCAACTATACCGAAAAACCTGCTGATTTCGATGTGGACCTACTTTGGAGGGCTATTTCTGGGAGGAATTTTACCGGTTTAAATACCTTCGCCATCCAACATCCGGTGATTCGGATCACCGAACGCTTTGTGTCCGGTACCATCAATGGGAGGTACGAACAAGATAGGTGTACTCTCATTGATTTAACTTTTCTTGAGTCCTATTTGAATGTTCGGGGGACGAGGCGCTATAACTTCAACACCCCCCTTGAGATACTTACAAGGTTTCATGATTTTGCTCAAGGGACCACCCAACTCAAGACCTTCGTAATGGGAGGTCTAGTTACTATTTTGGCCAACTACCTTTGCCCCGGGTTCAACTCCCAAGGGATTTATACTCCTCTTGAGAGGAGTACTTTAATTGATGAACACGCCGTCTTCACCCACCACCGGTGGTGTAACTACACTCAAGAAGGGAGTGTAGAATGGCTCACAAAAGGGTGCACCCCCATCATCCTTGCGGGTTGGAATATACCGGGCACCGACCCAAGATTGAGCCCATATTCGCCTGCGCCAAGCTACCTTCTTGATATCCAAATCCTCGACAATCCCCCTCAAAGGGAAGAGGCACCCCGCCAACAACAAGTACCTCGTGGGATACCGGCAAGGTCTACTCACCCACCTTCCTATGTGCCTATCCCACCATACCCTACTCCTTATACCCGTTTCCGACCGGAAATCCCCAATACCCCGGGTATTAATGACTTGATGAACCTCATGAATAGAGTGGACCTTGGGGTACATGAAGGGAGGGTCGACAACTACTTGGCCCTTTATCCCCAATACTATAACATGGCTCAACAAGGGTATATTGACCCCAATGGTCCTAAGCCCTCTTGGGCCCAACCACAACATTTGTTCCCTAATCAAGGGGACCAACCTTGGAATCTCGGTGGTGGAGGGTACTCGGGCCAAGGAGGAGGGCATGACCAAGGAGGGTTTGACCAAGGAGGGTACTGGGGCCAAGAAGGAGGGTATGACCAAGGCGGGAGTTCTCACTGGTATGGCTACTCCCAAGATGAGGATGATGACGAGTGAAAGAGGCCTACCTCATCACCTCTATTTGTATGATACTCCTCTCTCCCTCTCTCTCTTTTGTATATACATTGCATTTAGTGTAGCTTTCGCATGCATTTGTATCATATTTCATTTGCATTAGCTAGTTCATATAGTATAGTTGCATTGTAATATATCTCACATGATTCATGTAGTTAGTTCCATATAGACTAGAATTCATGCATAGTCACTAATGGCCAAACCTATTCATTTCTACACTAGAAATAGTGTTTAAATCGGTTTGGGGAGGTTTGATCATTGGTGACCATAGTTTACTAGAAATCATGCATCATATAGTGTAGTCTAGATTACATTCATTTGTTATATATGTCATATAGAATTGCATTTAGTTAGAGCATGCATTCATTCATATCATATCATTGCATTTGTACTTTATTTCAAAAAATCAAAAAAATTCAAAAACATGTATCTCCTTTTTTATTCCTACTCCTACGTGTACATTGAGGACAATGTCCAAAATAAAGTGGGGGATGGGAATTTATATTCCAAAAATGCATAAAAATTTCAAAAATTTCAAAAAATCACAAAAATATGTCTTTTAATTTCATAAAAACAAAACCCATAAAAATTTGAAAATTTCAAAAACCAAAAACATGTTCTTTAATTTAGTAGTGTAGAATTGTATATACTTGTGCTTTTGTTCTCTTCTCACATAGATACAACACTACATTTGAGGCATTAGCAAGGGAAAATGAAGACCGCTTGGTATGATCGTTCTAATCTCTATTTCCCTTTCTTTTCTTTTTCATTATTCATATGAGGAGGATGGGCTTACATGTCAAGGAGGATGTGGTGTATTTTGTTGTTGCGGTTTGTATATCTATGTCTTGTTAGGAGTTGCATTTAGCTTATTTGGCATACTAGTTGGTAGAAGCATATGCATTAGGATGTATATATGTTAGTTGCATCATGGCATGTAGTTTGCATGTTAGAAAAATTTCGTAAAACCGTCTACTTGGGAAGTTTGACAAGTGTATATAGGCCCTAGTAGATGCTTTTTCTTCTTAAGACTTTGCTTGTTAGAATACTTGTAAAACACCCTAGGATGTGTCATGCTAGTATCCTTTGACCCATGGATTAAGGCCTAGTCAAGAGTACCTTGTGGTGTGATAACTCCTTGGCTACCGTTTATTCCAAGGTGACCCTTGAAACCATGCATCCATCATCTATGTTCTACCACATTTTTGTCATCAAAGGGAATGGGCACAAAAAGAAATTGATTTGAGTTCAACAAATTAAATGAAAATTGAAAGAAAGTTTGCGAAAATGCATCAAATGAAAAGAGGAGCAAAAATAGACTCCTAAAGCTTCAAATATAAGGCACCCTCACTACATATGGGGTGACTTTGAAAATATTCAAAAAGAAAATGCAAAAAGTTGAAAAGTTGTCAAGTATTGAATTGCCAAATATCAAAAGAAATGGCAAAAAGAAAACATTCTCAAAAGTTATATGCCACAAGAAATTGGGGGGGAAAAACAACAACAAAAGCAAACTCCCAAATGAAACTCAAATTCTATAGATCCCTTTATCCATCATATCCACTTTTGTGCATGGTAGAGAGGGGACGATCCTTCTTCTTGTCTAGGCAAGAGGGGGAATTCCGCGATCCTCCAGTGTTTCTAACACCATAGGGAGTCTATTCTTGACAAAAGCATTTAACGATTGAGGACAAAGGTACCCTAGCTTGACACAACTTGGAGGTGATTTATTGGTATCCTTCTAGGCTTAGTATATAGTTTGAAGAAATTGCATCTATGAAGGAGTGTGTACCCTTGAATCGCTTCCCTTGTAGATAATTTCCACCACTTAGATGAGGAAAGTGGTTATTCTTTTGTAGATGCATCCATTACTTGATTTTGTGTGCTTTAATGTTTGGATGTGTCGCCATTTTGGCAAGACCCACCTTGCCTTGCAAGAAGGCATCCTACCTCATGGTTGTCTTGTTGTGAGTTGAAGGGGCGGAGTGAGACCCGCTAATTGTCTCATATCGGTTATATTAGTACGTTAGTTTAAATAAAGGTCTAGTTTTTGTCACCTCTTTACTCGGGACGAGTAAAGGTTCGGTTTGGGGATATTTGATGTGACCATTATTTGAGCATATTAAGTCCCCTAATTGAGCCTATTTTGCATGTTATTATATCATTCCATGACCATTTTATCCGTCAAATGCTTTCTATTTTGCTTTCCTAGTGCATTTCGTATGTTTTGTAGGAAAGAAGATAATAAGGCGGAAATTCCCGTCTTTCGTGCATATTTGGAAGCTTTTTGATGACATTAGATGGACTAGTATGAAAAGGAAGCAAGAACTAAAGACCAATCCTACAAGAGGCAAGACCCCCGTCCAGAATGACAATCCGAGCGTCCAAGCAACAAAGACGCTCGGATTCCTCTACTACAATCCGAGCGGATTTGCAGAAAGACGTCCGTGCACCTCCTCAAGAATCCGAGCGTCTTCCCTTCCTGGACGGACGGACGGACCGCAACGTCTTCAGCCGAGATGCTCATCCCTCCAAAAAGACTAGCATTTCCCTGCTTAAAACTCAAAAATGTAATTACTAATTTAGCCTTAGTTAACCTAATGAAGCTCTACTATATATACCCCATTTGTAAATAATCAAAATAAGGGGAGTTTTAGACTAGATTAAGCCTCCATATTAGAGATTCCTCTTAGATTCAATTAGGAGTAGATTAGAATAGATTAATCTCAATCTTTCCACAAAATTACACATTAATCTTTCCTTAATTATTGTTCTAATTTATTATTATTGAGTAATTGAAGATTATTGGGTTATTATTGGAGGATTGACAACCCTTCATCAATCAATCAAGTTTCTTCTATTGTTCTTTGCTTTATTATTTGGAATGATCTCAAGTTTGGTATAATTCTTTTACCCTTTACTCTTTATTGTTTATTTCCTCATTCTCTTGTCATGTTTACACTTGTTGTTATGATTGACACCATTAATGACATGTTCTCCATGATAATGAGTGAGTAGTTACTAAACTGGGATTAGTGGGTAATTAGGAGAAATAAACATGGGATTAATCATGCTTAATCTAATATGTTTTCATAATTAGTTTGCTTGCTTGTGGTGATGTCAACTTTATGCACATATTATGTTTGATGAAATGCTAAGCCTATGAATCCTTGCATTTACAACCATCTCTTATCTACTCAACAAGACTTGTAAGATATAAACCAACTCGAGTCTTGTTAGACCATGCATAGAAGTTGAATAGGAGGAAAGTAAGTCGACTTGTAGGTGTTGTACAATCTAATCGATTCGGCTCCAGGACCTAACTCTTCCTATGAACCGTAAGACATAAACCAACTCGGTTCCTTTACAACATTAATTGCTTGCAACTTTGTAAACATGTTTGTATGATCAACACCATGAATCCCCTATGACCACATGACATCCTAGTGCTTTTAATCAATTGTTTACATCCTTCCTTTTATTGCTTGTTTTACTTTATTGCTTGCATTAGTCTAGACACAACTACAAACCCAAACAAATGTGACACTAGCATAAATTGAGATAGATAGACTTAGAACCCAAAGCACACCATCCCATGGATCGACCTCGACTTACCGCTAACTAGTTGTTTGTTGAGTATTATAAATGTGTTTGATTGGATGTGATCCGACGACATCACCCACATCACCAAGTTTTTACATAAATGTATACTAGCATCATAGGGTGTCCTAGCAGGCATATCATCAAAGCAGATAAACTTTTCAACACTTTTTCCACATAATGAGATTGACTTTAAGAAATTCCATTAGAGTTTCGAATAACTTTAACTCCTAGGATTACATCAGCTTCTCCTAAGTCCTTCATCTCAAATTGTGACGACAGAAAATCTTTGGTTTTAATTATTACCTCCAAATTATTACCAAGAATTAACATGTCATCAACATAAAGGCATATAAGCACACAATCAGATTTTGTTACCTTTGAATAAACACATGAATCAGAATTGTTAACCAGATAGCCATTACTTACCAAAGTGTTGTTAAATTTCTCATACTACTGTTTGAGTGCTTGTTTTAGACCATATAGTAATTTATTCAGTTTACACACCTTATTCTCTTGACCCTTTACCACAAACCCTTCAGGTTGTGACATATAAATCTCTTCCCTTAGCTCACCATTCAAAAAAGCAGTTTTGACATCCATCTGATGTATAAAAAGGTTATGAATAGCAGCTAAGGCAACAAGAGTTCTAATAGTCGAAATTTTGGTCACAGGTGAATAAGTATCAAAATAATCAATATCTTTCTTTTGTGTAAACCCTCTAACCACAAGTCTAGCTTTGAACCTTTCTATTGTACCGTCAGGTCTGAGTTTCTTTTTAAAGATCCATTTACTCGTAATGGGTTTACTCCCTTTAGGCAAATCAGTCAACTCCCAGGTCTGATTAGACACAATAGAATCAAGTTCACTTTTAATAGCATCTTTCCAAAAGTTAGCATCAATGGATTTCATTGTCTCACTATACATTTTTGGGTCATCTTCTATTAAAAAAGATGAAACAAATTAATCACTAGCACAAACAGTGTATCCATGTTCAGACGGCAAAGTTGAAATAAAATCAGCTCCAAAGTTCTTTGGACATCTAGGTCTCTTAGTCCTTCTAGGTTCAGCAATATGACCAATAGAAGTGCTACTACTAGCATGTGAAGAGATATCATTAGATGTAACAGGTAAACTAGGAGGTGAATCAACATTCTTCTAATGGAAAAACATGCTAAAAAAACACAGCATCCCTAGCCTCAGATATAGAACGATCACTCAAAGACATGAATCTATAAGCAGAGCTATTTTGAGCATAACCTATAAAAACACAATCATAGGTCTTTGGTCCAACGATAGGTCTCCTAAAGTCAGACCAGGAGGGAGGGAACTTTTCTAACAGAACATTAGCCACGAAAATGTCATCTAATTTCATACCCTCATTAACAACAACAACAGGAGCATTAACAGGTTGACTAACAGGTTTGTCTTTAAGGCGATTTGCCTCTTCGGTCCTCATGTGTCCTACTAGTTCTTGGAGAGACAGGTCCTTTTTCTTATGCTTAAGGTGGTTCCTATATCAGTTTGGAAGACTTATGAACCATAAACAGATCAAACAGGGTGTCAGTCATGTTGTTTAGGAGCTGGCATCTAACAGTCTTATTGTCCTTATCAAATTTTTTAATATCCTCTTCGTTTGACTTAACAACTGACTTAGCGGGGGGGGGTGTTCTCTACAGTCTCAGTCGCAGCCGCCTCTTTAACAGGAGCAGGCGGATGACTAAACATCACATAATCAATTTCAAGTTGTTCGAAAAACATCAGCAGTTTCTGTGACCAACGCTTATAGTTATGACCGTCTAGTTTTTCCAGTTTAGTCAAATCAGGAAGAGCTTTGGACAGAACAGACGACATTGTTGAAGGAAAAGTAGATCTATATACTAACATATTCATATATGTTTTAATTTAATTTGTCATAAAATTAATAAGTGATCTTATGCATGGAAACTAATAAACAATATAAAGAAGAAACCATCATCTTACATTGTGATTTTCGGATTTATGGGCACAAGTGAGTTCACCTACTCACTTGTTCTTGAGCTTCCAAATATTGGATGAACAAGGTTCAAATTAGAACATCTCCCAAAAGCATATACCCAAGGAAACTCATAATAACCAATATTATTTAGATCTAGTAATAATATTGGTTTTACTATAAAATTGACACAAAATAAATTATATTTTTACTCTTGAAAATCTCGGTCAAGAGGGAGTATTTGTGAGATTTTATTTCTCTAGAAAAATCACATATTGTAGAGATTATACATTTTCTTACACTAGAAAATTTTTGTATCAAAAATGATGAATGAATATTGAGAAGAAAAACTCTCTTTTCTTTTCTCATATGGTTGGCCGAAATATTGGCCTTGGGTAGTATGCCCAATGCTTTTTATTTTTGCTCTTCTCAAAAGCTTAGGGTTGCATGGCTAGAAGGTAGTCTTTCATAATTATGTTTTCCACTAATATGAAAACACAATATTAACCCCATACTCCTTCTAATTTCGGCATTTTCATAATAAAATGGATGGTCCATTTTATTTTGTCATTTGTCAATTTTGTCACATATAACATGTTACATGACATGTCACAATGTAATGTATTTTTAACATATTAAAAATCAACATACTCATAAAACATGTCATTTACAAAATCGACTAGTAATTCGTAATTACTCGTACCAAAAATGTTTCCAAATTATAAATTACAACATTCTGTATTTATAATAATTTATTCATTCCGTTTCAATTGTTTCTGTAAACAATGATTTCATTTAAGTAATAAAACAATTCGATTACTTAGACCGTGTCTCATTTAATCATATTTACAATAAGATACGTAAATTATACTCACAAAATCATCCGTCAATTTTAAGCAATTTAATTAACTCGTATCGGTATACGATTAATTAAATAATCAATTAAGAGTATTTCCTTATAGGTATGACCTAAGGGGATCAACTGATCACCACCGTCGCACGACAGTAATGTCAAACTCTAGTCAGCCAATCATTACCGATATGTGTGGACCAGTTGACTGTAAAATATTACATCCCACATGTATTCTTAAAATGAGATTTAATAATGATATTTAAATCATGTGATCGCACTATTGTTGAGGACACATTTCCGAACAATCTTCCACTTGTCCTTGACAAGTGTGCGTCACCAATTCTCTTGTCCTATTACTATCTCCCACTCAATGCAAGGTGTCTTTCAGGTCTTACTTGCAAGTGATCATATCGAGAGTGGTTTCCTCGATCTGGAGAATAACTGATTGACCGGATTTATCTATCATAGATACCTTCCGAGCGTGGCCACGTATTTCCGATTCATTACTCCTCGAGTGGCCCTGAGATATTGTTTTAACCCCGACAAGGGGGTGGACAATTCCTATCGCACTTATTCCCTTCGACTAGCCACACCATCATAACCCAAAATATGCCCATTTGACCCCATTTACGAAGGTCGTAGTAACAAAAATCAAAGTTAATCAAATCGTGCCATCTTAGGCGAACAGTCTTTAGTCAAAAGAATCGACTCATTAGAATACTATAGCAGCTCTCGCCACGACCAGGCTATATAAATTTCTAGAACTCTATAAGCGGTCATAAGGCCCGACAAAGTGTTCCTAACATCTGCCTATCGATCGACTAGTCATCTTACATGACTCTATGGCACTTGAACTTGCCATCAATCGCATCACACTCTAGTCACTTCGAGACGTCACCTCATACAAGCGACTATGGGCTAATACTATGTTAATCCGGGTTCACTTTAACGGGGTTCAACGTTGTCTCTACAACCGTTTGGATGTAACAAAGTATAATAAAAGAGTTTTAAAGTAAAACTCGAACGACAAATGCGATTATCACATATGAATAGTCAATGCCTGATTACTATTCATGTTCTATAATCTAATTTGATCTTGTATGTAGTTGTTCATTTCAATTCAATTGAAATGACATGACTCATCATGTTTAGCCTTTGAGAAGGCTTTGGTTAGTAGGTTTTATCAACTTCTTGTACCTTACTCAACCTTACTACATACTCGTTTTCCTTTGTAATGTATACATTTGCATTACAAAACTTTCTGAGTACGTGTCGAGATCCAATCAAGACATAGTCCCTCTAGCCTTAGAATAGCTCCCACTTTGTTTTCACAAAGGTGCGGGACTCATCCTTCTTGCACATCTCATGATTGCAAGTGTACTCAATTTCCGTTATAAATATCTCTCATTGTTCTTTATTGCCTAGAACGATTCTAGAAAATCTACTTCTTAATTAACATTGCCACAATGGTATCTTAACCATCCTAATGTGTTTTGATTATGGTTTTGTCGGAAACCATGCGCAATCTCAATTGTCAATTGTCACTTGTGTAACACCCTTACACAAAATTGCATCATAAACACTTTGCATCATAGCCTTAATGCTTCTGCAAGCACTTAAGGGTAATCTTTATGGCTTACTTGGTAAAGATTACTTAAATTCGATTTTGAAAACAATTCATCATACTCAAAGCATATGAAGTGTTATACATCATTTCTTTTTAATTGATTCGGCAGCGGAAGCAAATGAAATCAATCAAATATGTTCAATTTATTTGAACTAGTCATGAATCTTATCAACATAAGACTTCTTACTGACGCTAATATCATGTGGATTTATCTTCATAAATCCGGATATACAAGATGTATTATAATACTCCAAAAGTCTTAAATCATTCTCAATGATCAATATGTCATCCACATATCGGACTAATTAATAATTCCGTAACTCCCACTAAACTCCATGTATAAACACAACTTCTCGACTTATCGAGAAATGTTTTATCACATGATCAAAATGTTGATTCCAACTCATTGATGTCCTACTTAAGATCCTCTCTTAAGTTTCAAATTATCTTAGGATTGCAAGAATCTATAAAACTCATGACATGTATTGAATACATTCCTTCTATTGAAGAAGTGGGTTTTAGATTCACTTGTTGTATGCATATCCTCATAATGAAACACAATCCCTAAGAAGATCCAAATAGACTTAATCATTTCAATTAGTGCAAAACCCTTTGCAACCAATCTTGCTTTGAAATATCTCTTTATTAGTGCAAAATCATTTGTCACTAATCAAGCCCTTTTGTTTCGGATTTTCATGGCTCTAAGCCTTTTATTGAGTTGTGACTTAAACACTCTTATGTAAGTCATATGTTCATTACTTTCTAGAAGTAATCAACTTGAATCAAACAATTTCTTTTGTAAGTTATAAGCTCTTTACTTTCTTAAAAGTAGCATGAATTCATCATTTTTAACAAGTGACGAATTTAACCTCCTAGGTTTTGAAGAAACAATGTCTTACACAAAACGTCTCATGTAGCCAAGAAAGACCATTTTCTTGCGACATAACATTCTCTGTGGCTCTTGAATAATTTCTCTCACTCTGTCTTCTAGAAATAAACTTGTATTTTAGAAAGACAGCTTCATGAGCCGCAAACCCGTCGTGCTCGTGATAATTGAAAAGGAAAAATGAGCATTTGTTTCTTGTGAAAACTTACAACCATGGTACCCTTACCATTTCATATCTCATATGATTCGATTTAGTGGAAAAATAATTTAGACAAAAATGATAAAATCCCCAAAAGGATCAAGTAACTCAAAGTAACTTGATTGAAGTCCAAACCATATCGAATAGCGTTTGATTTCTTATCCAATCACACATTATTTCATAATGCGTGCTAAGAGAGATTAACTTGTGATATTAGATCACATTTCCATTGGCTTATATCAAAGTCTTCACTTTGATAATCCCATCACGACTAAATCGTGATTTCTTTAACTCTTTAAATTTCTTTAAAGATTTTTCTATTTACCTTATTAAGTTAACACATTAGCGTCAACTTAAATCGTTGGTAAAAGAGAATGATCAGCCTATTATGGATCAATGATTTATAACCTCGATCTCCTTTTCAACCAAAAGGCACGAGAGATCTTGCTTTGAATACAAGATACGCATATACCATTAACAATCTAATGGTTTCAAGAGTACTCGTTAACTCTTTGCGTTCATCATTCCAAAATTTTAAGGTTTAATCTTGGATTACCAATTTGAGTCTTGCATCATCTTCATGATATATTATTCTAGTTTGGTTTAGAATATAATCACCTTGATGATGGGCTAGCCATACATCAAATCATGGTGTATAGGGTCACAAAAGTGAAACCTCTTTTGTGTCTTTAACAAATTGTATTCTTATTTAGAGTTTATGTACTTAATAGTCACAATTAAGTACAACTCCAAACCCGAAAACTAGATTTAGTACACAATGACTCTATCTCTTGACTTCATTGTTGCTAGTCGTCATATTCTAATCATCCTATGTATCAAACATAATGATGAAAACCACCATCGGTTTCTAATATTGACGAAGTAATACTAGCAAAATTTATGTTTAATCAAATAAACATTTAACGAAGAAGGTGATGTGGTCGAGGTCGTCACTCATCCAATCAAACACATTTATAATACTCAACAAACAACTAGTTAGCGGTAAGTCGAGGTCGATCCATGGGACGGTGTGCTTTGGGTTCTAAGTCTATCTATCTCAATTTATGCTAGTGTCACGATTTGGTTGGGTTTGTAGTTGTGTCTAGACTAATGCAAGCAATATAATAAACCAAGCAATAAAAGGAAAGATGTAAACAATTGATTAAAGGTGCTAGGATGTCATGGGGTCATAGGGGATTCATGGTGTTGATCATACAAACATGTTCACAAAGTTGCAAGCAATTAATGTTGTGGAGGAACCGAGTTGGTTTATATCTTACGGTTCTTAGGAAGAGTTGGGTCCCGGAGCCGAATCGATTAGATTGTACAACACCTACAAGTCGACTTACTTTCCTCCTAATCAACTTCTATGCATGGTCTAACAAGACTCGAGTTGGGTTATATCTTACGAGTCAAGTTGAGTAGATAAGAGATGGTAAAAATGCAAGGATTCATAGGCTTAGCATTTCATCAAACATAACATGTGCATAAAGTTGACATCACAACAAGCAAGCAATTTAATCATGTGAACATATTAGATTAAGCATGAATCAATCCCATGTTGGTTTCCCCTAATTACCCACTAATCCTAGCTAAAAGACTACTCACTCATTATCATGGGAAACATGTCATTAATGGTGTCAAACATCACAACAAGTATAAACATGATAATAGAATGAAAAAATGAACAATAAAGATTAAAGAGTAAAGGAATTATACCAAACTTGAGATGATCCAAATAATAAAGCAAAGAATAATAGAAGAAACTTGATGATTGATGGAAGGAGGTTGTCAATCTCCCAATAATAACCCAATAATCTTCAATTACTCAATAATAAACTTGAATGATAAACTTGAACAAAAATTAAGAAGAGATTAATGTGAGATTTGTGGAAAGATTAAAGAGTAATCTATTCTAATCTACTCCTAATCTAATCTAAGAGAATTTACTCCTAAAAACCACACACCTGATTAATTTACAAAATGGGATATTTATAGTAGAAATTAGGTGGATGCATTAGGGTTAACTAAGGGCTAAACTAGTAATTACACTTTTTAAATGGAACAGGGAGACTTCGGTATTTTTCGAAGGAAGGGAGTCTTTCACGAAGCTTGAAGAAGACGAAAGTCGATGGAAAGGAATCCGAGCGGATTAGCCACGGGACGCTCGGATTGTAGCAGAAGAAGACGAGCGGATTACGGACAATCCGGTCGGATTCTGGCGGGGCAATCCGAGCGGATTCAAAGCAAGACGCTCGGATTGTGTAGTGAGGAGACGAGGCGGATTGGAGACAATCCGCTCGGATTGTTCTTCAAAGAGTGATTCTCCTTCTTTTCTTCCCTTTTGCTCATTCCCATTTTATTCTTGCGGGATTGGTCTTTAGTCTTTGCTTCCTCTTCATACTAGTCCATCTAGTATCGTCAAGTAGCTTCCAAATATGCACGAAAGACGGGAATTTCCGCCTTATTCTCTCCTTTTCTACAAAACATATGAAATGCGATAGAAAAGCAAATAGGAAGGTTTTGACGGATAAAATGGCCATAAAATGCTATAATAGTATGCAAAATAGGCTCAATTAGGGGACTAAATGTGCGCAAATAATGTTCACATCAAATATCCCCAAACCGAACCTTTACTCGTCCCGAGTAAAGAGGTGACTAAAACTAGACCTTTATTTAAACTAACCTAATAACATAACCGATATGAGACAATTAGCGGGTCTCACTCCGCCCCTTCAACTCACAACAAGACAACCATGAGGTAGGATGCCTTCTTGCAAGGCAAGGTGGGTCTTGCCAAAATGGCGACACATCCAATCATTAAGCACACAAAATCAAGTAATGGATGCATCTACAAAAGAATAGCCACTTTCCTCATCTAAGTGGCGGAAATTATCTACAAGGGAAGCAATTCAAGGGTACACACTCCTTCATAGATGCAATTTCTTCAAACTACTAAGCCTAGAAGGATACCAATAAATCACCTCCAAGTTGTGTCAAGCTAGGGTACCTTTGTCCTAAATCGTTAAATGCTTTTGTCAAGAGTAGACTCCCTATGGTGTTAGAAACACTGGAGGATCGCGGAATTCCCCCTCTTGCCTAGACAAGAGGAAGGGTCGTCCCCTCTCTACCATGCACAAAAATGGATAAGATGGAAAAGGGGTCGATAGTATTTGAGTTTCATTTTGGGAGTTTGCTTTCATTGTTGTTTTTCCCCCCAATTTCTTGTGGCATATAACATTTGAGGACACTTTCTTTTTGCCATTTCTTTTTTATTTTTGGCATTTCAACACTTGACAACTTTCAACTTTTCTTTGCATTTCTTTTTGAACATTTTCAAAGTCACCCCATATGTAGGGAGGGTGCCTTATTTTTGAAGCTTTAGGAGTCTATTTTTGCTCCTCTTTTCATTTGATGCATTTTTGCAAACTTTCTTTCACTTTTCATTTCATTGAACTCAAATTGATTTCTTTTTGTGCCCATTCCCTTTTGTTGACAAAAATATGGTAAAACATGGATGATGGATGATGGATGGATGGATGCATGGTTTCAAGGGTCACCTTGGAATAAACGGTAGCCAAGGAGTTATCACACCACTAGGTACTCTTGACTAGGCCTTAATCCATGGGTCAAAGGATACTAGCATGACACATCCTAGGGTGTTTTACAAGTATTCTAACAAGCAAAGTCTTAAGAAGAAAAAGCATCTACTAGGGCCTATATACACTTGTCAAGCTTCCCAAGTAGACGGTTTCGCAAAATTTTTCTAACATGCAACTACATGCCATGATGCAACTAACATATATACATCCTAATGCAAATGCTTCTACCAACTAATATGACATATAAACCAAATGCAATCCTAAGTTCACATTGTTTTTACCGCATCAATCAAAATAAAGCCACATAGTCATTAACATAAAGAGGAAAAAGGAGATTGGAAAGATCATACCATGCGGTCTTCAATATCCTCATGTCTCGGATGTGGCGTAGTCAATCAATGTGAACAAGGATGAACAAACACAATATATACAAGACTATACTACAAAGGAATGAACATGTTTTTGGATTTTTAAATTTTTTTTCAAATTTTTATGGTTTTTGATTTTATGAAATTAAAGAACATATTTTTGGGATTTTTCGAAATTTTTCAATTTTTATGCATTTTTGGAATATAAATTCCCATCCCCCACTTTATTTTGGACATTGTCCTCAATGTACATGTAGGAGTAGGAATGAAAAAGAAATACATGTTTTTGGATTTTTGATTTTTTGAAATAAAGTACAAATGCAATGATATGGTATGAATGAATGCATGCTCTAACTAAATGCAATTCTATATGACATATATAACAAATGAATGCAAACTAAACTATAGTATATGATGCATGATTAATGCTATGGTCACTTATGATCAAACCTCCCCAAACCGATTTAAACACTATTTCTAGTGTAGAAAAGAATAAGTTTGGCCATTAGTAACTATGCATGAATTCTAGTTTATATGCAACTAACTACATGAATCATGTGAGATATATTACAATGCAAACTATACTACATGAACTAACTAATGCAAATGCAATATGAAATATATAATACAAATGCATGCAAAAGCTACACTAAATGCAATGTATATACAAAAGAGAGAGGGGGAGAGATGGGTATCATACAAATGGAAGTGATGAAGTAGGCCTCTTTCACTCGTCATCCTCATTTTCATCATAGCCATAACCATGAGAGCTTCCGGCTTGATCATATCCGGGTGCTTGGCCCCAATATCCTCCTTGGTCAAATCCTCCTCCTTGACCCGAGTACCCTCCACCTTGGCTAGAATGCCCTCCGTCTCCTCGACCCCAAGCTTGGTCCCCATAATTTGGGAACAAGAGCTCCGGTTGTGCCCAAGAGGGCAAAGGGCCATTAGGGTCAACATACCCTTGTTGAGCCATGTTATAGTATTGGGGGTAGAGGGCCAAGTAGTTATCTTCCCTTCCTTTATGCACCCCAAGGTCCACTCTATTCATGAGTGCCATCAAATCATTAATACCCGGGTGTCTTTGGGATTTCCGGTTGGAATTCGGTATAAGGAGTAGGGTATGGCGGGATGGGTACGTAGGAAGGTGGGCGAATAGGTATTCCCGGCCCTCCACGAGGTGGTTGACGGTGTGGCTCTTCCCTTTGAGGGGGATTATCAAGAATTTGGATTTCAAGGAGGTAGCTTGGTGGAGGAGAGTATGGACTCAATCTTGGGTCAATGCCCGGTATCTTCCATCCCTCAAGGATCATTGAAGTACATCCCTTGGTGTGCCACTCCACACTCCCATCTCGAGTGTAGTTGCACCATCGGTGACTGTGGAAGATGGTGTGCTCATCAATCAAAGTCCTCCCCTCAAGAGGAATATAGGTTCCTCGGGCATTGAACCCGGGACAAAGGTGTTTGGCCAAAATTGTAATTAGACCTCCCATCACAAAGGTTTTGAGTTGGGTGGTCTCTTGAGCAAAATCATGGAACCTAGTAAGTATCTCAAGTGGCGTGTTGAAGTTATAACGCCTCACCGCTAGAACATTCAAATAAGACTCAAGAAAGGTTAAGTCGATGAGAGTACACCGATCTTGCTCGTACCTCCCATTGATGCAACCGGCTACAAAGCGTTCGGTGAATCGAATCACCGGATGTTGGATAGCAAATGTATAGCAACGCTTTATATGGGTAAAGTCCCTCCCGGAGATAGCTTTCCAAAGAAAGTCCACATTAAAATTATCGGGCTTTTCGGTATAGTCGGTGGGTACTTCAAGACCGAAAACATAGGCAAATTCCTCAAGAGAAAGAACATGGTCTAGGTTGCATAACCTAAACTCCATGCCTACATTGTTGTGGGTATCCGCCACAATGCGAAGGCTACTCAAGAATTCAAGGGTGAGACTAAGGTAAGTCTCTTCATGGGCATGGAAAAAGCTCCCAATGCCAAGGCCATTAAAGAACATCTCGGTAGGGTACCTTATCTTAAGGATTTCTAACACCCTAGTATCAACAAATTGAGTAGGTTCGTACTTCTTACCTAGAAGCTCGACGAATTTTTCGCGGTGGTCGTCGGATAGGAAAATCACTTCTTGGAAGTTGTTGAGTTATTCAATGCCTCCCCTCATTAAGGGTCGGGTGTTCCTTGGTAGTACTACCTCTCGTGGTGTTGAAGAGGTTGATCCCTTGCACTTCTTCCCGAATGATTCAACCAATTTCTTGGCCTTTCCCTTGGTGTTTGTCAATGGTGCCATTTGGATGTTGGTGATGGGGGTGTTTTTGAGGATTGGAGGATTGGAGGATGATTTTGAGGGTTGAGGTGAGTGTTTTAGGGTTTGGTAAGGTGAGGAAATGAGGTAGAAGGGGGGTGATTATATAGAAGAAGTAGGGAATCCGAACGGATAAGATTGGGTCGAACCCGTTTTATCCGAGGGAACAGTACAATCCGAGCGGATTTCAGTCGAGACGGCCGGATTTCGGGGAAAGAAGACGGGCGTCTTTGGTAGAATCCGCACGGATTCTATAACAGAGAAATTCTTTGGCTGAGAAGCAGGGCAAAGACGGGCGGATTTTGTTCGGGACGGACGGCTTGATCTGGACGGGCGGATTCTCGATAATCCGCACGGATTTTGACACAGTTCAAAATCTCGCTTCTAGACGGCACACGGGACGGGCGTCCCGTGGAGAAGACGGACGGATTGTCCGGGACGGGCGGATTTCCGGAAACCCGCACGGATTCTTCTTCGCCAATTTTTGCTTTCCCGTGGGCCCTGGACGGGCGGATTTGTTAGAATCCGGGCGTCTTTCTGCTTCTTTCCTTCTTCTTCTTTCTTTTTCACGAAACAACACACCCCTTTTCACTGATTTTCTCTTTTTCCTTATCTTTTTCTGAAATTTGCTCATGAAACATGTAAGATGACTCTCTCTCTCTCTCTCTTCTCTCTCATGCAAGAAATTAAATGCAAATGTAAATGTACAATATTATACAAAGTAAAAGGGTTCAAGAAATATCTTACAAATGGTGGTTTTGAGGTAGGACTCCACCAAACTAGTTCAATTTGTAGAGACTCTTATCCATAGAGCTCAAAGCTCTTAATAAAAGATCAAAAGCTTGTGAACAAGCTCCAAATAAGCATAAGTATGGGTTGCTCAATTTGAATATGAAATTTGGCCAAGGAGGCTTGTAGAATGCTCTTTTCCTCGACTTCTCCTTAGCGTTAGAGCTTTCCCGATGCTTCAAATATATACACCCATGATTCTTGTTAAGACTAAGCATGAAGTGTGGTTCATTTTCATCCGTGGACTTCCACTTACCAACTTCTTCTTCAATTTTGGTGATGAAGATAGCATTTGAATCTATCAATCCTTCATGAGTAGAAGGAGAATTTTCATGACTTTGATGATCGGATACCATAGGAGTTGAAATTATGGGTGCCAAATCTTCACAAGTAGCCTCACGAGCAATTTTCTCTTTAAGCTTTTTTACCAAATAGCTCTTGTAAGAAACTTTGGCCTTTTGAAGAAGGTCTAACATATCCTCTTCAATGATCATTGGCTCCATGATAGATGCCAAGTGGTCTTCATGAAGGATAAAGGAAGGACGTCCTTCTTCATGATAGGGTATCTCAAATGCCTCAAGGATAGGCTCCTCAAGCAAGGTGATTTTATGAATCCCTCCTCTAGGCTCATCATCATTGTTGCTATCCTCACGTGAATCATAAATGTGGTCTCCATGTAACTCTTTTTTCAACACCTTAATATTCACATTAAAAGACACACCCACATACTCACAAAGGTTAAGAGTGTTTGACTTGCTCAACCTCACGTCTTCCTCATCGAATACAACACTCTCATAGTCACAAGAGCTCAAGGGACTTGGCTCCTCCCACTTTTCATCTTCCATGTCAAATGTCACTACTTCAAACTCGCATTTATGCTTAATATCCAAAGAACGGTGGTGAGCGTTTGCTTGGAATTCTTTTAATTGGGCAATTTGAATCCTCAACTCCTCTCTTTGGATAACAATGTCTTTAAGAACATTATCTTCTTTTCGGCTCTCTTCTAGCATTTGGTTGAAGAAGTTTTGTTGATCTCCCATCATTTGGAGAATCATGTTTTGAATGGGTTCATCTTTTTCTTGTGGGTATGTGTGAAAGTGGTTGTATTGTGGCAATTGAAGTTCATTGTGAAATGGGTATCGGGCGGGTGGTTGTTGTTGATTTGGGTGTGGTAATTTTGGTGGAAAAAATTGGGGTAGTGGTTAGGATTTTCGTTGTACAAATAATAAGGTAGGTTTGTGTTGACTTGCTCCTCAAACTCCCCATACCCATAGTCATACTCAAAAGATCCACCACATACTCCATAACACATGTATTGAGTCATCATAACTAAGACAAGGAAACAACTACAAGAATGGAAACTACACAAAAATGGTAAGAACAATCCTTGAGGAAAAAGTTCCTCAAGGTGAAAGCACAATTAAAATAGACAAACAAGTAAGAACTTAATCACTTAGCACCATCCCCGGCAACGGCGCCATTTTGATGTGGTCGAGGTCGTCACTCATCCAATCAAACACATTTATAATACTCAACAAACAACTAGTTAGCGGTAAGTCGAGGTCGATCCATGGGACGGTGTGCTTTGGGTTCTAAGTCTATCTATCTCAATTTATGCTAGTGTCACGATTTGGTTGGGTTTGTAGTTGTGTCTAGACTAATGCAAGCAATATAATAAACCAAGCAATAAAAGGAAAGATGTAAACAATTGATTAAAGGTGCTAGGATGTCATAGGGTCATAGGGGATTCATGGTGTTGATCATACAAACATGTTCACAAAGTTGCAAGCAATTAATGTTGTGGAGGAACCGAGTTGGGTTATATCTTACGGTTCTTAGGAAGAGTTGGGTCCCGGAGCCGAATCGATTAGATTGTACAACACCTACAAGTCGACTTACTTTCCACCTAATCAACTTCTATGCATGGTCTAACAAGACTCGAGTTGGGTTATATCTTACGAGTCAAGTTGAGTAGATAAGAGATGGTAAAAATGCAAGGATTCATAGGCTTAGCATTTCATCAAACATAACATGTGCATAAAGTTGACATCACAACAAGCAAGCAATTTAATCATGTGAACATATTAGATTAAGCATGAATCAATCCCATGTTGGTTTCCCCCTAATTACCCACTAATCCTAGCTAAAAGACTACTCACTCATTATCATGGGAAACATGTCATTAATGGTGTCAAACATCACAACAAGTATAAACATGATAATAGAATGAAGAAATGAACAATAAAGATTAAAGAGTAAAGGAATTATACCAAACTTGAGATGATCCAAATAATAAAGCAAAGAATAATAGAAGAAACTTGATGATTGATGGAAGGTTCTCAATCTCCCAATAATAACCCAATAATCTTCAATTACCCAATAATAAACTTGAATGATAAACTTGAACAAAAATTAAGAAGAGATTAATGTGAGATTTGTGGAAAGATTAAAGAGTAATCTATTCTAATCTACTCCTAATCTAATCTAAGAGAATTTCCTCCTAAAAACCACACACCTGATTAATTTACAAAATGGGATATTTATAGTAGAAATTAGGTGGATGTATTAGGGTTAACTAAGGGCTAAACTAGTAATTACACTTTTTAAATGGAACAGGGAGACTCCGGTATTTTTCGAAGGAAGGGAGTCTTTCACGGAGCTTGAAGAAGACGAAAGTCGCTGGAAAGGAATCCGAGCGGATTAGCCACGGGACGCTCGGATTGTAGCAGAAGAAGACGAGCGGATTACGGACAATCCGGTCGGATTCTGGCGGGGCAATCCGAGCGGATTCAAAGCAAGACGCTCGGATTGTGTAGTGAGGAGACGGGCGGATTGGAGACAATCCGCTCGGATTGTTCTTCAGCAGTGATTCTCCTTCTTTTCTTCCCTTTTGCTCATTCCCATTTTATTCTTGTGGGATGGGTCTTTAGTCTTTGCTTCCTCTTCATACTAGTCCATCTAGTATCGTCAAGTAGCTTCCAAATATGCACAAAAGACGGGAATTTCCGCCTTATTCTCTCCTTTTCTACAAAACATATGAAATGCGATAGAAAAGCAAATAGGAAGGTTTTGACGGATAAAATGGCCATAAAATGCTATAATAGTATGCAAAATAGACTCAATTAGGGGACTAAATGTGCGCAAATAATGTTCACATCAGAAGGTCCCATTAGATGTCCCACAACTAACTTGTTGATTCTTCAATAATTTGGGGTAGTTTCCTTTCTCGTGTCTAACATTTAAGACAATGGAAACTTTATCGGTCGGGATTGATAGGTTTAGTATCGTCATTCTCAACAACTTTACCTTTAACATAACCTTGTATCAATTCCATTCTAATTTTACTTCTTTAACCTCGTCCTCATCTTAACGGTTTAAGAGAATGCTCCCACTCATTTCAATGAGTCTTTACTTAGAGAAGCAAAGGTGAATCTTATAAAGATTACTCTTCAATTCAATCGTTTTAGTCTTAAAACTTTCATTGAAGTGGTTGCGTTATTTTGGTCAATTACGAATTCTGACAAAACTAATTACCAAAACAATTTATCGTTTCAAGGTACTTAATTCAATTAAGTATATGAAACATAATCCATTGTAAGTAGAAGTGTTAGTCAAGAATCAAAAACCTGTTTGATAATGAATAACTTTAATCTATACTCTTTACAAGAGATCCTTAGCAATGGTTCATTCGAGGTCTTTAGAAGAAAATTCAAATTTTGTCTTTAGATACGATGTTTTAATGGAGTTTTGAATCGAAATGATATCGTATATGAATTGTGGTAAAGAAATAGAACAATATAACAACGGAATAGTGGAAAACTTAACATTTATCGTTTATTAATACTTGAAAAACAAGTATAGCATTTACATAGTGACCTCTACCCAACTATGATAAATGATTCCAAGATCCAAATTCATATTAACTTGGGCACGGTAGGGCCGATTCATCCCTTATCAATATAACTCGGTGGATTAACTCTTTAATCGATTCTACTTTTAGAACTCTTGGTCGATAAAATTACATTAACATTTATCTTTAGCCCAAAACACATCCGACAAGGGCACGGTGTGGTCGATACATCCCTTATCAAAAACTTTTGTTGAGTTCAACCCAAATTTCGAATAAATGTGTCCATGATCCAAATCCACATCAACTTGGGCATGGTAGGGCCGATTCATCCCTTATCAACATGAATTCGGTGGATAGACATTTATCACCCACTTCCCCTACGTAACAAGGTTTGTACCCCGGTAGGGCCGAGTGCACTCCCTCGCAAAATAGGTTTTCATGGTTTCTACTATTTGGTAAGGCTAAGTCTCAATTGTTTATTTTAGCGAGAGGTCATGTCAATTTATTATCTATCACGTTTTAAGTGAACTAAAGCGGTGAACTACGATAATTATAATTGACACGGTCGATATACTCGATTAAAAGATTATGCATGTTTTAGTTATGGCGATTTAGCGATGCATGCAACATATAAATAAAATGCAAAGCATAAAAATAAATCCCAGTATGGCCTTCCTAAAATAGAAAATCTAATTAACTATTACATATTCGGAAACCAACTCCATTGGTCCCTTGAACTTCGGTTGTGGCACGCATCTCTAGGTAACACCGTCTTTATGTATCGCCATCTTGAAGAAATCCGTCTTTGAGAACTCCGAAATGAATAAAATTACATAATAAATTACATAATTTCCTATTATACATTTGTAACTATAATAAAATAAATCTATTAAATTACAAGACGGTGATACGAGATCACAATAAAATTACAACCGAATCGATATTCCCATACATTTCGGGTAATACCAATTAAAAACTAAGGCCATACTAAGTAAAAATTACATAATTCAAAATTACATAAATAAAATTATGACAATCATAAAGAAAATGCAGCATTATAATATGTATGAACATGCCCAATTTTATGCTAAATCGCCTTTAATTAGCCAATATCGTATATTACTCGGTTTTTACGCATTTGCGTGATTTCAACATTTTATAATCAGAAAAATTACATAAATTCATATTTATGCATAAGTTAATTACCCTAACCTCTTAGGACTCAAAATTTAGTCTTCACTAATAATTTGACCATAATTAACTCATATTTCTAAAATTGTTCATTAATGGACCAAAAATTACAATAAAAATGCTATAAACTTCAAATAAATCACAAAAATTCAAATAAATTTGAAATTTGAAATTTAAACTCATGAACATTCTGGAAAAAATACCATGACACTCATAATGTTCAAAAACCTTAGGTTAAAAATTTCAAAATTTTTGCGGAAAAACAATGTTGCGGTTTATCGGTTTTTAACAAAATAATCATAAAAACATTAGAAAAAATTATATTCATCAACTTTTCAATTTTAGATCTGAAAAATACAATAAAATGCAACATGTGACGTTTTTCCTTAGTCATAGATTATGTTTTATTAATTTTTCACTAATAATGTCACTATTTATGCTATTTTTCATCAAAAATCCATAAATCATGCACAAAGACTTCAATATAGCCTATTATTTTACACACATCTTGTAAAATTGCATGTGACAACATACTAAATTTCTATGACCTGATTCGAAATTTATCTCATATTAACCTATTTTTCACTTAAATCCGATTTTTATCATGAAAAATCCATTTTTCGAGCATAAAAACTCATACAATTATGAAAATTTCCAGATCATCTAAAAATAATATATGTGAAAACATATCCAAAAACCACTGGAAAATTCTAAGTTTAGCTAATTTTCGTCCAAAAATGACATTTTTATCATAAAAATCACATTTTAATGCCAATATTATATAAAATGAACAATAAAATCCATAAATTAACCAAAATATCCTAAATACATTTTAGGATCAGAAACTTTAACATGCAAAAATTAATTTTGTGATATATCATAATAACACAAATTATACAAGTTTTATATGTTAATCTTTATAACTCGGAAAAACTTTTAACCGATTTGCATGCAAACAACCAAGGCTCTTGATACCGATTGAAGGAAAAGTAGATCTATATACTAACATATTCATATATGTTTTAATTTAATTTGTCATAAAATTAATAAGTGATCTTATGCATGGAAACTAATAAACAATATAAAGAAAAAACCATCATCTTACATTGTGATTTTCGGATTTATGGGCACAAGTGAGTTCACCTACTCACTTGTTCTTGAGCTTCCAAATATTGGATGAACAAGGTTTAAATTAGAACCTCTCCCAAAAGCATATACCCAAGGAAACTCATAATAACCAATATTATTTAGATCTAGTAATAATATTGGTTTTACTATAAAATTGACACAAAATAAATTGTATTTTTACTCTTGAAAATCTCGGTCAAGAGGAGTATTTGTGAGATTTTATTTCTCTAGAAAAATCACATATTGTAGAGATTATACATTTTCTTACACTAGAAAATTTTTGTATCAAAAATGATGAATGAATATTGAGAAGAAAAACTCTCTTTTCTTTTCTCATATGGTTGGCCGAAATATTGGCCTTGGGTAGTATGCCCAATGCTTTTTATTTTTGCTCTTCTCAAAAGCTTAGGGTTGCATGGCTAGAAGGTAGTCTTTCATCATTATGTTTTCCACTAATATGAAAACACTATATTAACCCCATACTCCTTCTAATTTCGGCATTTTCATAATAAAATGGATGGTCCATTTTATTTTGTCATTTGTCAATTTTGTCCATGTAACATGTTACATGACATGTCACAATGTAATGTATTTTTAACATATTAAAAATCAACATACTCATAAAACATGTCATTTACAAAATCGACTAGTAATTCGTAATTACTCGTACCAAAAATGTTTCCAAATTATAAATTACAACATTCTGTATTTATAATAATTTATTCATTCCGTTTCAATTGTTTCTCAGTAAACAATGATGATTTCATCTAAGTAATAAAACAATTCGATTACTTAGACCGTGTCTCATTTAATCATATTTACAATAAGATACGTAAATTATACTCACAAAATCATCCGTCAATTTTAAGCAATTTAATTAACTCGTATCGGTATACGATTAATTAAATAATCAATTAAGATTATTTCCTTATAGGTATGACCTAAGGGGATCAACTGATCACCACCGTCGCACGACAGTAATGTCAAACTCTAGTCAGCCAATCATTACCGATATGTGTGGACCAGTTGACTGTAAAATATTACATCCCACATGTATTCTTAAAATGAGATTTAATAATGATATTTAAATCATGTGATCGCACTATTGTTGAGGACACATTTCCCAACAATTGTTACAGCAAGACAAATAGTTTTCAAATTGTTATTCGGGTACAGCAATAACAATGAAAAAGAGATCAGAAATACCGAACGAGTTTAGTAGTGACGTGGAAGCGGACCACTGCCTTGAAAACTATTTTCGGTACGACCGTCGTGGCGATCAGCAGATGACCGGTAGTTCCCCAAGGATTACACTACTGCTACCTTCCAGAAACGCCCACTCGAGAGTGGAAAAGCCTAGAACGATTTAATCTTTACCCAGAAATATTGAGAGAAGAAGAGAAGAGAGAATGGAGGAGAGTATAGAATTGTTGTGTGTTTTATGTACTGAAGAGGCTGCTATTTATAGCAGAATAGGATCAGTTACAGGAGCCAAAACCGACTCCTGAAACCCTGCCACAATCCGACTTAGTGGGAGTAAGACTCTCCCCACTAACAGTCAGTTGGACTGACTTATTCAACTCAGCTAACAAAAAACACAGCCCAAAACTTAACTCGGATCCGGCCCCAAAAGATAGGCACAGCCCGCCGCGGGCGATTCCCAAATCCCAAATCCTGAATCCGGGCCAGGCGGGCCGGGCTTGGGCACGCACGCGCGTGTGCGAGCTGAATTAAGCACCTCGCAAAGCTTCCACAAAAGCCTCCCATGACCCACTAGTGATATGGTAAGGAGTGTGGTCATATATAAACACAACAAACACTCTTTTCCTCACCAATGTGGGACAATTGAAAAAATATACTTGGCATAAAAAGCCCCTATTTCCAACAATAAGTTGCATGCAATAGATCTGCGACGTGTAGAAGAAAGCTCTATCATCCATTTTTTCCATTTTTGGCAAGTCTTTCAAACTAGTAGGCAATAGACTCTAGCCTGTATGCGTCTCCTTTAAGCCGTTTTGACACGACCCAAATAAATTCACTAGTGTACCCAAATTGACGCTGAATCATAGAACCGATATGTGACTCAACATGAATTACCTAACCCGAAGTTTCAATTTGACCCAAGTTTCGTTGCCTCGTTATTACCCCGATTAGAAATCATCATATCCGAAAATAACCCGATCATAAATACCATGAATTGATTCAAAATTATATCGAAATCACACTTATTATTATCTAAAATAAAATAAAGAATCAATTATCAAACATAATTAATAAATAAAAGATTATCCGAAAAGCATTTTGTTCTCTTTTAATTTATTCAATGATCAGAAAATGACCACCCCATATATGATCGAA
Source organism: Silene latifolia (assembly GCF_048544455.1). Lineage (NCBI taxonomy): Eukaryota > Viridiplantae > Streptophyta > Magnoliopsida > Caryophyllales > Caryophyllaceae > Silene > Silene latifolia. The sequence goes on along the minus strand of NW_027413190.1, from coordinate 156,078 downwards.
CACGATTGACCCAAATGACCTGAAATAAAATAAGTGAAACGGACGCGCGAAACCTAAAATAACTTGACTTGACTCGAGTTAATACGAAATATGACGCACCTGAATTAACTTTACCTAACCCTACACAATTGACCCGTTAAGCATGCCTGGTTTTGACCATATTTTATACGAGTAATTATAGTTATATATAATAAATTAGGTGTTTTTCTCTTGTGTACCCACGTGTTTTTTCATTTTTCATTTTATATCCTTGCATTTCTATCCTATTTATTAAAAGAACAACTACAGTGCTGAAGTGTCAGCCTGTGGTTGAAAATACAAAATTTTATTTTGTAAAAATGAGTGGTCCTACCATGTTCTCGAAACACCTTTTTATCTAGGAAATCAATTATACTCCGATAAAACAATCAATTTGACAAATTACTCATATTATACTCCGTATACAACAATCAATTTGTGTGACTCATGTGAATTAATACTTGATGTAAAATTGATTAGTCCGTAGTTTTGAACTACCAAAAAAAATACACTAATCTCATTAAATAATACGGAGTATTTATTTTAAATTTCACAAAAAAATAAGTACTTATATAGTTATATTCAGTAAATATACATTTTATACATTTTGTATACTACCAAAATAAGAAGATTTAATCTCCTTATTTTTGGGTAGGTAGAAAATCCGAAAAAAGAGAAAATAACTCTCTTAATTTCGGAATATTGGGCCGAAAATTTGGAAAAGAAAATCTACCCTATTTCTCCTTATACTCGGTTTTATAAGGGGAGATAATAGATTTTTCCTAACCTAATTTTGCTAACCTATTCTTTCCTCTCATCTAAAACACAAAAAACGAAAAACCCTAAGCAATTTACAGAAATTAGGGATCGATTCTAGCAAGAAGCAAAGGGCATATCTCATATCATCTTGGGTGCAACTGATAGGTGAATATCATTGCGATATTGTTCTTAGGCCGATTTTGCTAGGACCGAAGGTTGTTTCTTCATTCTCTACCCTTTTGTTTATGTAATTTATTTTATGACTAGCATTCATCATTATAAATTCGTTATAATCCTTAATAGTAAGGGAAGTATACAGATTATTTAATTACTTACAATGGAACATATATAAACTAAACTTCAATTGAAACAAAAAATATATAGAAAATTATAAATATGAATATTTATATGCATAATCTTTGAAATAATACTAGTTTTAAACCCGTGCAATATTTGCATGGGTATATTTTTTTAATTTTATTTATTACAAAAAAAATATAAATATTCAAAAATATAATAGTCATCTTGTAAAATTATTATCTCTAGAAATTTATGAAAAAATTTATAATATTCACATTTGACATGGTTAGTTAATGTCGTGAAATTAATTAGAGTATTAATTCATGGTTGAAATAAAAATACTTGATCAATTAACATTGTGTAAAAAATTCCTTCAAAGAACGTGGGTTGGGGATGTGGGGTTGGGAATTGGGATGCTTTATTTTTTATAAAAAAATCCATAAAATAGTGGAACCAATGAAAAGCCTTAAAAAAACTTGGCTTTTATAGAAGGTTGATTCAAATAAGTACTTGTGTAGTTATATTCAGTAAATTACTTACAATGGAACATATATAAACTCAACTTCAATTGAAACCAAAAATATATAGAAAACTATAAATATGAATATATTTACATACATAATCTTTGAAATAATAGTCAAAAAAATTTAAAATGGAAAAAATAAGAGAAAAAATCTCACTTAATGTCCAATAAGAAAATATACAGGGAAATTTGGATGAAAAATAAAATCAAAATGACATTGATAGTGGGGTAGAGGCCGTCGTACCCAATCAAACAAATTCTCAACTAGTAAGGGTAGTCGAGGTCAAGGTTGAGTACTAGTTTTGTTTCAAATTACGAGTTAGCTACGTGAATCATGAAATTGGTTGATATTAAACTAAGAAACTAAATTAATAACTAACTAAGACAACTAAAGTGAGAAAGCAAATAATATAAATAATAATGGTCTAAACAATAAAGAAAGAACTAGGATCCGATTTTGCCCACCAACATGCTTATTTACTATGATAATTCCGGACAATTAGTCGTCAAAGTGAAGTGTAAGGGGAAAACGCCTCTAATTCGCCTACTAACTCCCTCCCGGGCTCATAATAGGACACTAGTATCCCCGACTCACCTCCCTCCCGGGTTTGTGGCTCGGACTTCCTAATTCATTACCCAAATACCGAGTATTGATCAAGGTTATAAACCCGTGTTGTTTTCCAAGTCATCCCACTCCCCCTCTCGAGGGTCGATTTCAAACTCAAAATTGAAGGCACCTTCCCTCGGTTCTCCTTCTCGGGTTCAACCTAGGTCAATAACTAGTCTAAATGAGGTGGTCTCACTCCCAACCTAATTGGTTCTCACCAATGGTCAAGGGTCAAAAGTCAATAACCAACAACAATAAGACTACAACAAGTCAAATCCTCCAATTATCTCTAACCAACACTCCAACAAATAATTAAAATGGGATTTAGTCAACTAATTTACACATGTCCCGGATAAATCGAATCCTAGTAAAAATACTACTCACTAATCATATTTAAATTAACATTAAACATATTACCACTAAATTACTAATCACAACATTAAATATAGTGAATTCAATAAAGACTAAAATTTTAATGTAAACTACACTAAAAAAACATAACCATAACACTAAACATGGTGAGAGCAATAAAGATTAAGACTTTGATTAATTAAAGATGATTAAACTAATTGAAACATAACAACAATCTAAATAACCATAAGAAAGGGAAAGGAGAAAAATTGATACCAAAATTTAAGAGGAAAGTGCATATAAATGGTAGAGCTAGTCTTACAATATGTAAAGATTGGAACTTGAACATTTAATAATCTACTCCTACACTAATTGGAGAGTAATTTTTGGGAGAAAACTTATCTTAAACCCTTATTGAAAACTTAAAATAGGGGCTCTCCTCTAATTATTTGAGTTTACATTATTTATACGAGAGATTAAAAAATGGCAAAATTGTAATTTTAAGCTCAAAGTTATGAAATCAATATATATACTTAAAAGAGGTACTTTTGAAGCGATTTCATTGGCTATTATTTTGATTTAATTTCATTGGCTATTATTTTGGTTTAATAAATTGTGTATAAATCAATAAATAAAAGAAACAAATTTGAGGAGAAGTAAAATACTACTCATGCACGTCTATTGGTATATATATATTATATTATATTGATTCTTACGGAATTACGAAAGTATATCATTGCCCTACTACTAGATTATTTAAGGGTCTGTCAATAGAAAAATTCAAAGGCTGCAAATTTTTTTATTAGGATTCTTTTTCTCTCTAATTTGTATATTCACGGACAATCATGGTTAATCACTTGGATTTATTACGTGGTTCTTGGATGTGTTTGTAGCAAGCATGGTTGGTTTTCAAAGCTGTACAGGAATTTACAAGCACGGTTAGTTTTCAAAGCTCTACAGGGAGATTGGGACAACCGAGGGGAACAATTCTCAAAAACCGGTTTTTGACAAACCCAGGTATGATGGTCCTTCAGTTCCTATGTTCTTTGCTTTTGCTATGTGAAATATGTATGCATGAGATAATGAAAACGTTATTGATGACATTGATTTCATTTTCTTATCGTTATTGTGTAGTCTATATATATTTTTAATATCTATGTTTTCAGGCGAAGCTAATTTAGAAATTTAGAAATACTTTTTTTGTTATCTTTTTTGTTTCAATAAACAGGTTACCTACATTCATTTCGTCCATAAAGGTATGGTTTTTGACTTTTTCTTTCATCATATATACAAAATATAGACTTATAGTTGTGAGGCGAATTTTTTTTTGAGATGACTATTAATTATATATGTTAAACGGGAATATATACACGAAAAATTTCAAAATTTTGCATTGTTAACTGGCGACCGCTCCTTATTTTCGCGACTACCCATAAACAAAAAACGAAACTAAAGGTATGGAGTACTCCATACATAATAACTACACTTAGAGCAAGTTTTATATTTAGAAGCGCTTTCATTTTCGTTTGGCTTTCTTCATACACTTAAAACGAGAAACTTTTGGAGCGATTTCATTGGCTATCGCTATTGTTTAATAAATTATAAAGATAAAATTGTGTGAACTACTAATTCTAACACAATTCCTACAACGTGTAGAATTCTATGAGTTGCGGGACTGAGATACAAGTAAGATAACTACTAATTCTAACACAATACATGATGAATTGATATGTTTGTATGTGATTTTGTAGGAGGGTTCCACATTATTTACTATGCAATAGTAAATTTGATACAATGACATCGCTGAGCAAGTCTATGATTCTTTCCTTCGATTTACAAAAGATTGCCCATTTACTTTTTGAAAGGGTGAAAGAAATACTCATTTATTGGAGTTCCATTTGTGTTGAAATAAACATTCATGGTTCATTTCCTCGGGAAATAATTGACACTTGAATTTACTCTAATATCAACGTAGTTGCAAGAAAAGGTTGATACTAGGGATGTCAACGAGGCGGGTATAAGCGGATACCGCCCCGCACCCGCCCCAGTTGGGGCGGGTATGGGTACAGCTTTCGCGGGTGATGGGGCGGGTACGGGTACAAAAATTCCACCCGCCATGGATGGTGGGGCGGGGATGAGTTTTACGTCATACCCACCAAATACCCGCCTACCCACAAATTATTAAAAAAATATATATATTATTATGACTTTCGATAATGTTATTTACTAATTTTATTGAAAATCTTAAACTAAGATTATAAATATGAAGATTTACGAAAATTTATAGTGATTAAATTACATTTTATTTTAAAAATATTGACAAAAATTATGACATAGGTGGTTGGTGGGTAAACGGCCGGGGCGGGTAAGGGTCTAGATTTTCTTTTGGTGGGGCAGGTACGGGTATGGAAACTTGTACCCGCCATGGGTGGCGGGGCGGGTACGGGTATGGGAATTGCTTGGTGGGTACGGGTGCGGGGGAGCCTATATCCACCACCGCCCCGCCCCAATGACATCCCTACTTGATACAATAGTGAAAATATTTAACTATTGTTAATTATTCATGACATGGTTAATTATTGATCGCCATAGATCCGTCTACATCGTAGAGGATCGAGCTGATAAACGAGATAAAAGAAGGTGATTAGAGTAATCGGTCTATTCGCCAATTTTCATTATCACTTAGCTTTTGGGTTGTTACTAGGAAATATGTACAACATTATTTCAAGTACATAACTAGCTAATTTTATAAACAACTATAAATTTTTGGTGGTTAAATTTTTTAAATACAATAAATTTCAAGTATTTACATTAGAAGTTGAAATTTCGAGTAAAATCAAAGAACCTAGCTTTATGAGGTCTGACATTAGTAACATAACAATAACAAGATTTTAATCGTGACGGTCTTAAGCTGGTATGGTTTAAATAACTTTCTTATTAAGACAATTTTTAATAATTCAGTAGGTTTCATTCGTGACGGTATTTGGTTAGGTATGGTTTAAATAACTCTCTTTCGTTTTAATATTGTTTAAGTTAGTTGTGCGTGTTTTCTTAACTTAAGACAGTTTTTAGTAAGAATTCGTGATAACATGCAAATGCATATTAGAAGTTCAATTTTTTTTTTTTTGCTAAAAGGTAAGCTTTTCCATTAATAAGCACAAATTACATCACAGTTTTTGAATACAAAAGTCACACATTTGAGTGCCAATATTAAACTAAGTGCACCTTAGACAACCATATCACATCTTGTTGAGAGATGCAAACAGGTTTACAATATTGAAAACGACTTCTAACAACCTCCTGTACTCGACCTGCAATAATGCTAGGCCTAGTGAGACAATGGTGGAGTCTTGCTTCATTACGCTGCAACCAAATAAAGTACCAACAAGCAATAAGAGTAGTAGTAATCTTTTTCCTAATGTTACTCCATCTTCTCGGGCAATAGTGAGTAAAAACCATTAGCGGTTGCCCAACCAGTGCCAACGAGTGTAAGAGATCTTGACTTTATCGCGCCTTTAGGGAACAACTCCACACAAGAAAGATCATCAAAGACACACACCAAAAACTGTAACCGTTTATCTTTCAATTTCAGAGCTTGATGAGCCACAAGCCATGCTATAAAGGTATGCTTTGGAGCAATATTACATCCCTTGTGCCATTCTCCCTAAGCCATTGATAACAACTCTTCACAGTGAAAATGAGACTCCACCGACCCTCAACAAAACCACCATTGATAGTATCCTTAACACTTACCAGAACAATTATTATACATGGTTTTAAATAAACATGATGCACCCACTGCACCCACAATCTATCAAAGCACAACAATCCACCAAACTAATTTTCCAACCAAAGCAATATTCCAAGCTTGAGATTGTTTAAGACCAAGACCCCCTTCCTGTTTTGGCACACACACCTTATGCCAAGATTTACCATATTCGAATCGCCTTCCCAAAGAAAGTTTCTACAAATATCATCAACCCTCTTAAGGACACTCTTTGGAAGAACAAACATAGATATGCATTGTAGATAACACAAGATACTAAGACTAGTCTATAAGAAAGGTGTTTAGCTCCTAAGGATCTGATCCTGGCCACTATCTTATCAATCAACAACACATAGTCTTTCTTCAAAGCTTAGGCACCCCAAGGTATTTAAAAGGCAAGGACCCTTGAGTTGTAGGATATCATGCTTAGGAATTGACTCCACTAAAATACACACTAGACTTCTGAGCATTCATCTTAAGTCCAGATGCATCAGAAAAAGCAGAATAGGCCCTTAACAAGAGCATTATAGAGTGTGCATTCCCCTTACAAACATTAATAAGTCATCGCAAACATTAGATGGGTCAAGTGATTTGCAAAGGGGTGGTATAAACAATTTCTCTCAGTAGCACACTATTCTAAATACTTAAATAGAAGAGGTGACATGGGATCCCCCTGTCTAAGGCCCCTCTTGCCAGGAAAGAATCCAAAAGTTTCCCCATTAAGGGAGATAGAAAAAGTTGCAAAGTCACACATTCCATTACTAATTCTCTGAATTGTTTAGGGAATTGAAAAGCAATCAACAAATCACCCAAAAATCCCAACTAACTGAGTCATAAATCAAATCCATCTTAAACATACATCGAGGGGAGCAAGCTTGTCTATTATAAAGTCTAACAAGGTCTTGACACACCAAAATGTTTTCCATAATACTTCTACTTGATGAAGCCCCCTTGGTTTAAACTAATCGTTCGGGTAGAACCTCAAAATTTAAGAGTTTAGATACACACTTGTAAAGGACATTGCAACATGCAATAGGCCTAAACTGAGTGACAATAGTAGGCATCTTACACTTTGGGATAAGTGTAAGGATAGTGGAGTTAAATTTAAAAACATCTTTACATCACCAATAATACTCCAAGAGTCCTTATAGAATGCAATTTTTAATAATTTCCAGAGATTTATGATCGGAATGGAAAAAATAGCTGCTTTGACTTCATCATCAGTGATGGGTCTGAGTAGAATAGTACTGTGAGCAGCATTGCATGTAATACCCTTCCTGATAATTTTAGTATTAACTTTTGTAGTAGGCACTGATTCCCCCAATAAATTTTTATAGTATTGCAAAAAAGCCTCCTGAATATGTTGGGGATCATCATGCTCCACACCATTCACATCTTTAATAGCCAGGACTTGATTCCTCAGAAAGTGGCTCTTGATGACACCATGAAAATACTTAGAATTGCAATCACCATCTTTAATCCAACTGGCTTTAGCTTTTTGACTCAGAAACTGGGCACAAGCCTCCTTCAAATCTCTATACTCCTTGATAGCAACATGTTCCTTGTCAATCCAATCCTTATCACCTGGAAATTGGACAATTTGGCTTTGAATATACTCCAGATTCTTCAATGCCATCAAGGAGCTATTTTCAATATCACAGAAATGCTCTTTATTGTAATTTCTGAATTTTGCCTTGAGAAATTTGAGCTTGGAAACTAAACAGAACATTTTAGTGCCTTGGTAAGAAGTATTCCACCAACCACTCAGGGTATTCAGATAAAAAGGAGCCTTCCCCCACATATTGTAGTATTAGAAGTTCAATTTGATTATGCCTTCCGCTTGAATGTTCCACGAACAATATAGTTGTTGCTTCGTTGATAGTTTTAGCATAAGAGTAACTCTGATTTAGTAATTATTCAAGATTTGTTTATTGTCATTGGTTAATGAGTAAAAAGAAGACTTAATTTGGTGCTCATGATTTGTAGGTTATAATAAAGTGCGCGTATTTATCGTCTCTTGATGTGCGTTTGTTATATATTTATACATGTACTAGTTTAGGACCCGTGCAAAGTTGCACGGATATTTATAAAAGAAAAAAAATAAGATGTTTATAATTTGAGGGTCTATGTGTACAAAAAAAAAGTCGGGGAAAATTTTAAGACAATTAACCAAAATAATGTGAATAACACTTACGACTAAAATCAAGATCTCATAGACATCTTGCAATAAATTGAATCAACCAATTTGCACCCAAAATTTTCTACTCCATCATCAATAGATTCATAAACATCAAAGGTACGATTACATATAACTACTTGTTCGTGAACTGACAAAATACATCAGAAAAAACTCATCCTCGTCATACCACCTAGCGAGAACAATATCTCCTCATAAATTGTCAACCGGAATTTTTCATCCACATTTATCCCTTTCCTCCTAAATAAAATTTCAATTCTTTCACAGAGAGGAGAATTCCCTATATTGAAGCTTATTCTTAATGTTAGCCTTGCCTCCATGATGACTTCAGTTATATCACTCAACTTGCTTATGAACCACTTTCATTTTTCAGTGATGACGTCCAGGTGGCTGCTATCCTAATTAAACAATAAATAAGTTCACTTAAGCATACGGACAATGGTATGAATAGACTCAGCATACTTCATTCAAGATTTGAATGTAAAACCTCCAAATCATAAGTAAAACTAATTAATGTAATCCAACTCACACTTATTTTTTTCCAACAATAATACAAACACTCATATGAGTAGTTATTGTCAATATTACAGGTTAAAACATAATCTAAGCTAAATTTTAGTGTCTCACTCAGAGTCATTCAAGGTTAGAGAACCGAATGTAGGTTCTTAGAAGTTAGAACACCAGTGCGGCAGTGCGTCATATTCAAAACATTATCAATAGATAAAAGCGATTATACGGTTATGGTATTAAAAACCATATATGTACATTATGTTAGTCAGTACTTTCCCAACTTGACAAATCAATAATAAATTGATAAAATTATGTAACAAAGATCCAACATTTAAAAGCAACTTATAATGTCTTCTAAGAGGTAGAATCAATATCACTTGGCCACTGCAGCCCACGAAGGGGTGGCTTACATTGTCCATGTGGTGGTGTGCGAATGCATGGGCCGGGGGGATTTAACCCCCTCGTCATCAAAAAAAAAATGTGCATTTTTAGTTTAGAACTATAAGTTATAACACTCACATAAGTCATGACTCATGAGTAATAGTTGTAAGTCGTGCAACTTTATCAAATGGTTAGAAATTTTCTACAATAGAATCGTGAAAGTATAGGGTGAAAAATAAAGGTTTTTGATACTTTGCAATTTGTTTGGGTTCAAACAAAGGATGCTCTTAATGATAAGGTAGATGCAAAATTACAGTCTCGGTTATTTTGATTCAAAAGCTCATGAGAATGACTTACATTCAGTTTCCTAAACCCGTCATTTACATGAGCCCTTGGGTCTAGAAATATATACCAAATAACTCTCTTGTTTATTTATAATCTAATTAAGCATGAATGCAATCTTAGCATAATCATTGTAAGGATTTTGAACATACCTTAATGATATATAAGGTCACTTAGTAGAACCAAGTAAGGTCCCTGCAACATTTAGGTTTTACTGTGACATGGAATCAGCAAATCAATTCGTGCTCCCTACACTGTAAGAAAGCGATATTAGAAACCGTTGTTGCTCACTTGTTCCTAAAACTCAATCTATCAATTGACATGATGAACGAACAATCCCAATGCTTCAAGTAATCTAATAATAATAATTAATAGATATCAAACATACCATAGATGACAGATCTGTATCAATGGATTAAGCATGAAGAACTCTAATATACAATGGATTAACAAAATGTTTAGCATAACCATTAAAGTGTACTGTAGAAGAAAACAATTGTATACTCCCTCCCGTAAACATGAATCACAAGATACCAAACAATAATTTAAGACACGCATATTCAACTATAGAAAAATAAAAAAGAATAATAAAGGCTGCGCTTAGTTATAGGTTTTAACTTTGGCAACCAAAAAAAATGAAAGGTGGGTACATACATCTGCTGATCTGCCCATCTACCCACTTCTCAGCTTCTATAGCAATTTTGCTATCTAAAATTAGTAAGTCTCCCTTAAGACGGTAGTATAAAAGAAAGGTGAGTGCATACAACTGCCCATCTATATACAAGTGATATATACTTGATTCCTCTTAAACTTAGGACGGTAGCTTAAGACGTATAGCGCCGTCTTAAGGAGATTTACCGAAAACTATAGTAACTAAAACCTGAAGTTCAGGCAATCTGATCATAGTCACTAAAAATCTATCAGTGACTTAATATCGAACTCCATCCCGGGTTCCTAATAAATAATTACGGAGTACAAATAATCAAACTTAAGCCCCACTATGGTCGTAATTGATCATTAACAATCAACAATTATAAAAATTAAATACGCCATAAAGAACAAAGTAGACAACTTGAACCAATCGAAAAGAGAGAAATAGTTGTCATCATAAAAAAGCGAGGGAAAGTAAATAACAAATTGATTAATCGTCAGAAAAATATGGAAAAAAATAAAATCAAAACCAACTAGAAGTAGATATAGCAAATTACCTATAACAATATGTTAATTTCATGGTGGAGTGTGCGAATAGTGAAGGAGCCGGTAGAAGATTTGGTGTATGTTCCATGTATAATCATTAAAGAGAGAGCTACTAAATGAATTGATAGAAGGCGCCGAAGAAAAATGGGGTTCTCTAAGAGCATCCGCAAAGGTGGGAAAAATAGCTCCCCATATGCACCCTCTCTCCTCATATGGGCATCCTCATTGTTGCACTAACCTCCCTATTATTTGAGGCTCCACTGTTTTTAGGGAAGGTCCCCAAAAAAAAGCAAGACAATTTGTGTTACTTTTGGGGAGGTTCCCAAATGTTTGTGTGTGAATTGGGGAGCTTCATTATTGCATAAATGTAATTATGAAATGGGGAGGATAAATGAAAAAGTTAGTGGAAAATGAGGTGGACGAATAAGAGAAGGAAAGAGAAAATATGGGGAGCCCCATTGTTGCGGATGCTCTAATCTATATACTCCGTATACTCTATATTTCTCTTAATTAGGGTTAGCTGAAGAGGTATGGTTGGGCGGGAAAAAATTAGCTGATAAGAAGACACATGTCCAGATTTATGGATAGTGGTTCTTGTTTTATAATTTAGTATAGATGCTAGATTATTGTACACCTCTAACAAGATTAGAACATTTATTATACTCCAAAGCTGGGCCAGGCGGGTCGGCCTCCTTTGGCCAAGTCCTATCTCAGCCAGTCGAAGCCGGGCTGGAGATGTATGAGACCAAATCAACCGAGAAACATAGTATTTTTATTTTATTTTTTACACAGACTTTGCGGGTCGGACTAAATTTTTCAGGCCCTAAACTAGGTTATGCAACAAATGAGCTATACGTGAGCTTCTTAGCGGAAGCTCCAAGTTAATTTATTACTCCGTAGTTGTTTGCGTTAGATTTCGGAAATGCCTTATTAAGAGATAAAAGAGAAAAAATGATGAGGGGCGATGTATAGATGTTGCATTATGAAAAAGAGTAAAAGAAAAAAACCACATGTATAGTTTTTTTTCTTATAATGGTGGGATTTATTAAGAATGTGAGTATAAAATTAATTTTTTTGGGGGAAAGTATCAATAAATTTTATGCATCTTACTATATTATACACAGTTATTGACGTACCAATTTGAGTTGTAGGATAATAGTTATGGACTCTTATTGGACAATATACTCTGTAATTATAATGATTATCAGGATTAAGATACAAATAGATTCAATTTCGTACAAACATGAATTTTAATGTGTATACGTGTGCTTGACAAATGCCATGGAAAAAAAACAAATTATTATTATGTATCCATATAAGGCATTACCAGGGGCAACGCCCGAGCATGAAATCTAGTATCTATAATAAGACGAAATAAAGAGAACAATACACAAAGCAAAAAGGCTTTTCTTCACGTGTAAGTCATCGTAGTCAAACATCCACATCTTCGCTCTTTTAAAAGTCACACGGTATCTGATATGTTACGCACGCTTGAACTAGCACGGTACCTTCCTGCCTGTTTCACACGGCCGAACTCGCTCTGAACGGTCGAAGTTGCACGGTCACTGCCTTCGCTGTTCTGAACTCGCACGGTGCTTGTATTGGAGTCCATGGCGGCTATCCGTGGTTGAACTGAGCGACGACGGACAAAAGATGAAGCCATGGTGATATTGGCTCGGTGATGCGACGACGGGCTGCTGGTGTTTCTGGCAGCGAGGTTGATGGTAGCTTGGCTCGAGTTTCGGTGCCGAGACAAGGTGAAAGAAAGCAGTGGCAGCATGTATTTATAATGGGTGATGTGTGGGTGTTCATGGGATGATGATGTAGATGTATCATGTATGGACGTATGGTGATGATGGTGGATGTAAATGGAGATCAGAGATGCGAATTGAACACATATTTCAGGGGTCACTGACTTTTGAGAAGTCAATGGTCAACACTTCACTCTCTTTTCCTTGGTTTATCTCAATTTCACTTCTTGTTGCCCGTCTTGTCTCACAAATCTCATTCGGTTTCCGCTTGACTCGGTACCTACACGACAAAAAGATGGAAGCAATACCAAATCCCGGAAAATAATATAGATAGACAAAAATCCCTCCCCCACTATATAAAATTGGCTAAGGAAAAATTAGGGGATACCACAATTTGGTAAAATTTATGAGGATGAATAGTTCAATTCTTATACTCACATCCAGCCGTTGATCTTCTTAGTGCAATCCATACCCTCTATTCCTCTTTCAGTCTCACCCACATCTTTTTACACCTTTCCTCATCTCCATTCATTCTCATCTCCTTTTCCTCTCCGTTCTCCCACCTATTCTAGCCCAACTTGACTACCTTTTTCCGGACACTTTCTCCGACCTAGCCACATGTCTGGTGCCTTCTTTCTCTATCTTTCTTGCATAATCCTATCTGAATTTCATCTTGTTTCTCTTCTTAAGTGAATAATCTTTCTATTGTAGTTGCTTATTCTTCATCGATTTGATTCATTGTTAGGTTTTATGATCGGTTTTGTGTTTTATCACCGTTTTTTGGATTGTTTGACTTGGTTAATTTTGTACTGTAGTTGTTCATTCCTTATGAATTTGCAAATCGCAGAGCACTCCTGTAGATACCCGAGGGCCTTGTCCACAACTCCCAACACAAGGAGCGATCAACCTAATTGAAGAACAACATTAAGAAATCGTTGAATTGGAGGACGAATTTCAGCGACAAGGACCTTATAATGTATGTGTTACAATTTTGATTTTGTTTTAATTAGGAAACTCTAACCCATTTGACTAATGAGTGACTTTGATGTGGGGATATGAGTACAAAAGGCGAACGGAGAGGAAAGAGGAAATGTGTAAAGTGAGATGGAGATGAGAATGAATGGAGGAGGTACGGCCGCCGATGTGGTGACATAACGAATTCGGTGAACGTAAAACCTCCGGTAAAAAAACGGACGGAAAAGGCAACCGAAAAAGGTGGCCAGGGCAGATAAGGCACGGCCAATAAACAACACCGGCAAGACCTAGCCCGGAAAAGGTGGCCGACACTCTACTCAATGACTGTAGGTGTTGACCTGTTACGCTGTCAACTGCTTCTGTACCCCGTCTTGGAGAGGGATTTCGGCCCAATCACAGTTTCGCGTACCGGAGCGGTATGTCTTGACTCTTTGTTATCGATAATTCGGGGAAGATGGGATAGCAATCTGTGATGTCGTACTGATTACTGAATTCTGTAATGTGAAAGTTCTTAACATCGCTTTGCTGTCAACGTTTTTCCGTTTTCCAATTTTATTACTTGAATTGTAGGTTTAAGAATTTATCGAGTTTTTTTTTTTCGATTTCAGGTACAGATTTCATTGCACCGTGTAAATATAAAGGATCATCTAACTTTGTGCATAGAGAGTGTTTGGATCGTTGGCGTTCTGTCAAAGTACTTTTGATTAAATTTTTTTTAATTGAGTTATAATCTTACTTATGAGTTGATTATGTATAGGCTATATTACTCGGACTCGTTTAGAAGTATGAACTACACTAATTTGTTTGCTCTTAGTTACTGTCCATTGTCTAGCGAGAGTTTAATCTTATCCTTTTATTGACATTGTCTGACCAGGCTCGCGAATGGTTGACCACGCGATTTCGATTGCTGGTTTGGAGGCATCTCAAATTAACTTTTATGAAATCAACGAGGCTTTCTTAGTAATAATTTCATCCACATCTCATGGATTTTCGTGCCTAGCATTTCAGTTTTCGTTTTACCTCATTTGTTGTTTGGTTTGCAGGTAGTGGTTCTTGCAAACCAGAAATTGCTCGGGCTTGATCCAGTGAGGTTTACCATTTTCATCTTCAACTTGTTAGTGAGATTTAAGAATTAGTGTCAATCTTTTGATATTTAAACTTTTAATTGTGCTCCCTAAATGTTGAAACTTTTGTTTTGAGTAGGAAAAAGTTAATGTGCATGGTGGAGCTGTCTCTCTGGGAACCCTTTGGGTTGCAATGGAGCTCGAATTTTAGTCACATTGCTTGGTGTACGTAAAAATTTCACTGCTTCTATACGATTTTATGTTTTTTTTCTCCATGTTTTAATGGTTGCCGTATCCTTTGGGTTATCTATTCTTCTAATAGATAATTGGTCTTTAGGGAAAAAAAGGTGTGGGGATTAAGTTCTTTTTCTCTAGGCAGGAATGGGAAAGAGCATATCGATTACCGGGTTAATGTTATAATTTTGACTCTGAGCGATGATAACATTATTCAAACTTACAGGTTCTGAGGGAAAAGAAAGGAAGATTTGGTGTTGCTAGTATTTGTAATGACGGTGGAGGCGCATCTGCTCTGGTCCTTGAATGCATGTAAGTTTGACATAAAGACTCTCAAGTTATTCCGAATTATCATATTTTGTTACTTTTTTTAAAGTTTTAGACGCCCTTAAATGAGATTAATTCTTTTGTGGTTGTTGTACGGTGAGTAATGTTTGAGTTTTATTCTAGTTTGGGTCTCCTCGGAAAATCGCACCCTGTTGCTCTGACTATTAAAAAGCTCTACAGAGGTATGCATTGAACTTAAGAACAAGTTCTTGTTGAAAGTAGACAAGTCTGCCAGAATAGACAATACAGTTTTATTATTTTAAGATACATTAAACCTGCTCTCTTTGTTTTTGAATGTATAAATATAAATTGCAGAAAGGTCAGAAATGCTTAGTTTTTAAGATTTGTTATTTAAACCATGATCATGTCTTTCATAACTTATCGTATAGCGTTATTATAAGTCGTTAATAATGTCTTTAATGCAGAAATACCAGCATAACTATGGAGTTTCAACGATGGGAAATTCCATATTAGCTGAGGGAACATTTTCAAGATTGACAGCAGCAGTGACTGTATGCATTCTGGCATCATCTGCTGCAATAATGGTGATCACCATCTACCATGACTACTCTGTCTTTCCTCTATTTCTCAGCCCTGCAGAAGGTAAATATTCCTCACCTCAATTACAACAATCAACATAAGGGGATATATTTTTCATTTCTAACAAAAACACAAATAACCATTAGTTAATGGCTAAATATATGATGAAATCAAGAAAACTCGTATGCTGAAAAGTAAATATAATGCCATAGACAGAAGCTAGAGGAACTGGAGTAATGTTGTCGAATAGATTTGTATATTCAAGGGCAATGATTCACACCATCCTCTTCTTTACTAGGATCAAGTAGTATTTCATTCGGGAGATCGAACAATAGGAAAAGAACGATTATTCTTCCTTAAACCAAATGGCAAACAACGTCATCTCAAGACTTGAACTCGAACCCATTAAAATTCAAGATCAAATAATCAATATCGAACAACGAAATGAAAAATTATTGCCAAGAGTGGTATTTTCAAAGTGGTTAGCTGATGATAACTCTAGCATTTCGAAGAAACATGATGAAGACTTTATGCAATGTTTTCGACATGATCAGGGTTCTTCATCGAGTTTCATAGACAAGTTCTACCATGGCGAAATTGGAGACGGATTTGAAAAATGGTTTGTTGGATATACCATTAACTTTCCTGGATCAAAGTACAGTTGGAAGTTGCTTCATGGCTTTGTCAATTAGAAATGCTTCTTACAGTGGATTTTAATGCACAAATAATGTATAACTTGGGAGTTCAAATTTAGGAAATCTCGGTATAATGATAGAAAAATTTATCGTTGTTACACTAGTCCCCCCTTATATAAAAGTGGCTAAGAGAAAATAAGAGGATACCACAATTTGGCAAAATTTGTGAGGAGGAATAGTTCAATTCTTATACTCACATCCAGCAGTTGATCTTCTTAGTGCAATCCATACCCTCCATTCCTCTTTCAGTCTCACCCACATCTTTTTACACCTTTCCTCATCTCCATTCATTCTCATCTCCTTTCCTCTTTCAGTCTCCTTTTCCTCTCCGTTCTCCCACCTATTCTAGCCCAACTTGACTACCTTTTTCCGGACACCTTCTCCGACCTAGCCACAGGTCTGGTGCCTTCTTTCTCTATCTTTCTTTTATAGTCCTATCTGAATTTCATCTTGTTTCTCTTCTTAAGTGAATAATCTTTGTATTGTAGTTGCTTATTCTTCATCGATTTGATTCATTGTTAGGTTTTATGATCGGTTTTGTGTTTTATCACCGTGATTGGATTGTTGGACTTGGTTAATTTTGTACTGTAGTTGTTCATTCCTTATGAATTTGCAAATCGCATAGCACTCCCAACCCAAGGAGTGATTAACCTAATTGAAGAACAACATTAAGAAATCGTTGAATTGGAGGACGAATTTCAGCAACAAGGACCTTATAATGTATTAGTTGCAATTTCGATTTTGTTTTAATTAGGAAATTCTAACCCATTTGACTAATAGATGCAATTAGCTAGAGGTGGTGGGTCTTTCTCTCTCTAACTTTCCTCTTTCTCATTTTTCCCAAAAAAACCCTAAAACTATGTCTCGTCTGCTCCGCCGCCTCCTCTAACCACACACCGCCCTCCCTGTCCGCCCTTTCTAATCGCCGGAGATGAGGCCATCCCATGGCCTATCTCCGGTGATTAATCGCACCTCATCGTTGTCTCCTTCCCCTCTGTTTGGACCTCGACTTTCGTCCTCTTGACGGCGTTCGGTTCTAATTGGACCGTCCGATGGTCTCTTTGGCTGACTACCTGGTTTGTTCTTCTGTCTTTTCCGCTCCTACGATTCTCTGTCCTGTCATTGAAAGCCTCACATGCAACCCAGGGAGGGCTCCCCTTCCCCTCGCCCCTTTCCCCCATCCCTGGTAGAAATCAACCTTTTGTTTGGTCAAGTTGTGTCGGTGTGTCCTGCTCTTCTTGTTTGTTTTGTGTTTTATGGAGTTGTTTTTGGATTTTTTGTGAAGGAGTTGAAGAGGTATGTAATCTTCGCTATAGTACAGCTTGTATGAAGTCTTTATAAGAGTTGGCCACAAAGATTAGATTTTATTCTTGTTTAACTTCTCCCGGTCCTTCCTTGCCGGATGGTCCCTTTTTTCGGGTCGGGTTCGTGTTTGTTGCCGTGTCTTTTATGGTTGATCTAGTTACATGTAGGCCGATGGTCCTCGGGAGTTTTGTATGGTGTTGGGTCTTGAATTTGGTGTGTTTGGTGATGCCTTGTCGTTGTGTGCACCAAAAATAATATTTATAATACCTAATAAAACTAACAGAAGCTAGTGGTAACCGGGTCGAACCACAGGGAGGCGATGCAATTATTAGTTGTCTAATTTTAAGTCCAAAGTAACAGATGAGGGGGGTTGATTTGATTTGTTCTATAGCTAAAGCAATAAAAGAAAAGTAAACTAAGCTAGCAGATGAAATCAAGAATAAAAAGGGTGCTAAGATGGTCGGTTCACTATAGTTTCGGCGGCAGTATACTAGGTAGGTCTAAAACAAACACGTGAGACGGGAAAATAAGAAGTCCTCTTGGTCCATTCTTACAGGTAGCATCTTTCGATCTTGCTACAGGTCCCTAATATCACTAATACTAACGTTCGTCCTGAAAAGTGACTAAATAGGCTAAATTAACTCATCTCTCGATCTTATTAATTTAGTCGTCTTAATTAGGTAGGCTATCTCCCTTCCCATCTTTCGATCTTTATTGGGTCAGTCAATTCCTAAGCATTCAACTAGTCGCGTGCACTCGATTTGTCAAACATAACAATTGAATTAATTAAAACGAAGGTAAAACTCACGTGGCCTGTCGATCGACCAGGGTGTGCGGTGGATCGACCGTGGCGCGATTCCAGGTCTACTATTCTAATGCCGCCTACGCTACAGATTCCCTACATCCTAGCACAAGGGGTTTAGCTACTCATACTAGAAATAATGACAGCAATAAACTTAACAATTAAAACATTCTAATTCATACTTAAATTAACTGAACAAAAGACTAGCATGAAACGATAATTTGGCTTCGGGAGATCTAATCTAGCAATTCTATACTACGAACGAAAGCGATAAAACTGAATAATGGGACAGCGGAAATACCGTATGAAAACAGGAGAGAAGAATTGCAGAACAAAGATCCAGAACCCGAATGCAAAAGTAAATTGTATTGAAAACGAGAAAATCTTGCGAACCCTAATTACTGATGATAAACCAAAACTGAATAAAACTGGATCCCTCTTCTCAAAACATCAAGTTACGTTATATAGAAATATAACGTAACACTCATTCCTAAACCTAATATACAATGGGCTTTGGATTTCTCGTTCTATTTCTTTAATTTGCGCATCAGCTCGTAATATGGTCGATCGACCATGTAAGGCAGTCGATCGACCGGTCTGTGCTGAACAGTAGCCTCTGATCTTCGTGCTCTGGTCGATCGACCATAGAGGTCAGTCGATCGACTGAAGTAGCTGGTACTTGGCTTCAAAAACATCGTGAATTAGTCTTTCGGGCCTCGATATGCGCACCAAGTTCGTTCCTTGAGTAAATACTTCACGTCAAATGCAATGCAGGGTACTCGGGGACGGATTTAGCTTGATTTCCGCTGGATTCTTTACATTTCTGCAATAATGTACAAAAACACAAAAGTAGACGGAAATGGGGAGAATAGTAGCATAAACTACATAAATGAGCTCTAAAATGCGTGTAACATAGGGTGTAAAACATCATATAAAAGACACGCATCAAACTTCCCCAAACCAAATCCTTGCTTGTCCCCAAGCAAGAACTAGACTCGATCCTAAAACCTAGTGGAACGAGTTCAATCTCAGAGCGAAATGCAAACCGAATAGCCTAAACCAATTTAATGCTACAACTAACAATCAATTAGCAATATGAATCATGCAAACGAATTATGTAGCCGTTAAAAACTGCTGAACCGTCAACTATAGAGACTTATCAAATCGGACTCTCACGGGTCGCTCATATCACTCAATAAATACAGGTGAGTAATGTAAAGATAGAAGGAATTCATTTTGTAATGACACTCACCTAACTACGACCTATAAGAACATGCCTGCAATATAATTATGAAAATAATCTCTACAACCGTACATATGCATTCCAACCAAACAGATGACCATGACACATGCCGAGGTAAATATGGATATGTGAGGTAATGGGTAAGAAGAGGCTAAGATAAATTTGGACAAAAACAGAGTTAAAAGCCAAGCTAGTAACTAAAGGAACCAAATTATGACAACATCCAACTTCTTGCTCAAACTTCCAATCAAAACGGTGCTAATAGCAAGCACAAATCTCACAATCTCCGATATAATCAACTCCCCATAAGATATGAATGCAACATGGGAGCAAAAATCGCCATTTAATAAAGACTTTGAATTATGTGATTTGATTTTATTTTCTTCTCGGGCTTCGGTCGCTCGACCAAGATGGGCAGTCGATCGACCGCCCTCTACAGTACAGCACGAATTTATTTCTTTTTCAATTCTATTTTTCTTCTTTCTTTCCTTCCTTTTTCATCTTCCCATCATCATCTCAAAAGAGCATATGCAACCAAAAATGAAGTGACAATCCCGAGAACATAAACTACTAGCTTGACAAGGGCAGGCTAAATGTAGGATGTAGTTAACGGGACAAAAAAGACTATTTTTGGCAGTGTGGAGCTTATGGGCAAAATGAATAAAGGGGTGACCTCTTCCACATGTGTCAACTAACCACAAACCGAATGCATACAGGTATTAAGCAGATTAAGTTCATATTTATGCAAATTGATGTAACATGTCTCATAAGGAGTAACTACTCACAATCCTAAATAAACCGGTCAAAGATGACACCAGTTATAAGCTCTAAACCTCATAATATGATGTAGTTTGCCAAAATTCTAAGTCAAGTCTCAAGTCCAGCAAATAATTAACGAAAACTCGTAGATTATGCATATGAATCTACTAATAACATGTCAATTAGCAAGGCTTAGGCATAAGACAACTGAAAATGAAATGTCATCATTGAAATACTACCGTTCCGACTTAACCTATATGCTAAAATAAACGTGCATTTTTTTGAATTTTTGAAATTTGTCAATTTTTTTGAAATTTTTTCTGTATATATAAGAGAAAATAAACAACAATGCAAGACAAAATGTAAACGTGAATGCAAGCAAATGAAATGCAACGCAAAACCACAAAATGTAAACGTGAATGCAAGCAAATGAAATGCAACGCAAAACCCTTCCCCAAACCAAATCACACAATGTCCCCATTGTGCAAAATTATGTAATGAAAAAAAAGGAAAACGGGAATTTGCGTTAAATTAACTACATAAGACATGAAGTAAGGACTCGGAAACTCACAAGACTTTTAAGCGCAGCCAAAGGAAACCTCCCCAAACCAGCGTGAGCTAGGAGGTTTCAAAGAGCAGCAGATGCTACCAATAAGTACCTGAAAAGAAGCAAAAGTACCACGCGTAAATCCGAGAAAACAATTATTGAAACGCAAAATTATGTGTAAAATAAAGAAACGGAAGAAAACATAAATGAGTCGGATAATAAAGTGGAGAAAAGACTCCCTCAACTCCGCAAATCGATCAGACACAGTAGGGGAATGATCGAAAACAGGTACAGCAGCGAACATGGTCGATCGACCACATCACCCAGTCGATCGACCAGGGTGAACAGGAGCAGAAGCTCCTGGAAGTCGCAGCTCAGTCGATCGACCATACTGGCCAGTCGATCGACTGAAAAACCTGCTGTAATTTCCGATTTCTTCGAATTAGCTCAATAAATTGGGCTATCAAGGTCTATGAGCCTGTAAATACACAATAACGCGCCCAAAATTTGCGCAAAACCCAAAGTAACAGTCTAAAGTATATAAAATCCTAAGCAAACTTATTAAAATGCGGAGTCTCGCGCACACAAAAGCAATAAAAAGTCTAACGAAAGCAATAAAGTGAATGGTTTTTGAAAAAGTCTTAATCAACTAATAGTTGATCAAGAATGGCCACGGAATGGCCCACTTGCTCGGCTTCTGGCTACAAGAAGTAGCCTCTACAGTGCTCATCTTCTCAGCTGCACTCTTCTCAACTCCAACGTTCGCAGAACTCAATGGACCAACAGCCTCAACATCTTCCCAATCAATGACCTCTTCTGGCTCATTAGAATCTAGATCGGACTCCCTCACTTTGACTGGCTCCTCATCAGGCTCCTCATCTGTGCCATAGCTAAGACATCCTAAACCGCCTCTTTGAACGATTGACTCCTTCACAGTTGGAGCAACATGCGGCTCTTCCTTCCCAAACCAAACTCTGCCCGCAATATCCAAAACAGAAGAATCTTCCTCCAATTTGCTCCCAATCTGGGGCGGAGGTGTTATAGCAGAAACAGGCATAGAGACAGGCATGTCAGTAAGCATAAAATAGGATTTCTTTTCAGAAACCGTATTACAAGTGACTGGCCACATGGGGTCTTTCTTCTTAGCTGTCTGGGCAAAGACAATGGAATGCTTCCCTACCTTGAAGGTCAATGTCCCTGAACCAACATCTATAACTGCACCAGCAGTGTGCAGAAATGGTCTACCCAATATGATAGGAATGTGGGCGTCCTCGGACATATCTAGTACAACGAAGTCAACAGGGAAAAAGAACTTTCCTATTTGCACAGGAATGTCTTCTAAGACTCCTATAGGCTGGACCGCAGATCGATCAGCCATCTGTACTGTCATGTTGGTGACTGCAAACCTAGTCAATTTCAACTTCCTAGCAAGACTCAAAAGCATGACACTAATAGTGGCTCCTAGGTCACACAAGGCCTTCTCAATAGAAAAGGTGCCAATACTACATGGGACTGAAAAACTACCTGGGTCTTCTAGCTTATGAGGTGCAGTGTGGGTCAGATAAGAACATGACTCCTCAGTTAGTGCAACAGATTGCACGGTTTCAAGTGACTTCTTTTTAGATAAAAGTTGCTTCATAAATTTCATGTAAGCAGGCACTTGATTAACTAACTCAAGAAAAGGAACTTGTACGTTTAAGCTACGAATAACATTTTCAAATTTGTTAAACGATACTGTTCCTTCGTTTCACACCAATCTCTCTCGGATAAGGGGTCAAAAGAAGTAACTTAGCCCTCTCCTCTAGGTCTCTCATGCCGGCATCGGTGGATTTAGGCTGAAAATCCACTACCTTCTCTTTGTTGTAGCTTGACCCTTCTTCGAACCGTCTCAAAAATGAACCATTAATCGTCATCGGTCATATTTCGAACCGAACCGACCCATCAAGATTTGGTCTTGCCTCAATATTTTCGGAGTAGTCGTACCCCGAAACAAGTGGTCCCTCAAGTTATTTGGCATTGGAGGATGAAAAGACTCATCATCAGCAGCGTTGTCAGTCGATCGACCATGCATGTCAGTCGATCGACTGACTTCTACAGAACAGTGTCGTTTCACTTCGGGATCGTCGATCGACTGGGTATGTCAGTCGATCGACTGAAATACCTGCTGATCGTCTTTTTCTTGCTATTATTCGTCACTGCCTTCTTCTTGCTTGGTTCCGCCTCATCTTTTTCAGTGATATCCTCGACCATAGCGGGCTCCTCAAGGGTGGACCCACTCCTCAAGGTAATAGCATTAAGGGTCTCCTTTTGATCCGTCTGCGACGGTAAATGCCCCGGAGCTCGAGTTGCACTCTTGCTAGCCAATTGAGCAATTTGGCTCTCCAACATCTTCATCCCGGCCTCTCTAGCTTGAGACTCTTTCAGCAACAAATTTTTCAACTCGGCAAATTCGGAGCCTTGGGACTGCTGCTGCTGCTGAGGGACATACGAAGGCTTTTGATATGGCTACTGCTTTTTATGAGGGAGCACATAATTCTGCTGCTGCTGCTGCTGTGGAGGTGGAGTCGGATTTAGGACATTTTGGCTACTCCACCTCAGATTCGGATGGACATTCGGCTCAAAATAAGTGTTTGTCTGCCTATAATGTTGAAAGGCGACAAGCCTCATAGGAAATCTTTGCGCAGTTATCCAAACATGTCCTTCTCCTCCACATCTCTTGCACGAAAGGACCGTCTCAAACAAAGATTAACATGATAGATCCCTCCTTTTGAAGCTCCTCCCAACTCGTACTTATCAAATCTCGCCGTGAGAGCCTCTAATGCGGCTACGAGAAGGATTCAAAGACTTCTCCTTTGATTTCCCCTGGAATTTCCATACTCAGCTTTGTGGGTGGCCAAATCATCAATAATTTTCCACTCCTTAGTTTCTCCAACATTCTCCTGGAATCTGCCATTAGCTGCTGCATCCAGGATAGCCCTCTGATCGTCATAAAGCCCATTATAAAATTGATTGCATAGGCTCCACTTCTCAAACCCATGGTGCGGAATAGTTCGCACTAGCTTCTTGAAACGGACCCATGCCTCATGAAAATTCTCATCCGGACCTGTTTAAAGCTCGTGATCCGAGCTCTAATGGCATTTGTCTTCGAGGCGAGAAATATTTCTTGTAGAATGCCAGGGCGACTTCCAATTAGTGATCCCGTTAGCGGCTCGATCCAGTCTCTCGTACCACTCCCTTGCAAAGATCACGAAGAGAGAATATGAACATGGTCTCCTTCACCTGGTCCTGGGTCACACCGGTTGGTGGGGGTATGGAACAACAATAATCAATGAATATCTCCATATGCTTAGCTGCATCTTCATTTGCAGCTCCCCCAAATTGGTTTCTCTCAACCAAGTTGATATAGGACGGTTTCGGCTCGAATTTTATGTCCGTCCCTGGTAATGCGAATCCCTTATAGAGATTCTCAGCTGTCGGCTCAGAGTGACTGGCTATACTCGCTTCTTCAGCCATGTCTGGAGATGTGACAGTCTCTGCTGAGGAAGTAGATATAGGTGACGAAGGTGGATCCTCCTCAAAAAGCTCGTTCTCGTAGTAACTAGACAGAGTACTCAGCTCTTCCTCTGTCGGCAATACTCTAGATGATCGTCTCGACTCACGCAAAGTCTTCTCAATCTCAGGATTGAACGGTAGTAATTCACCACCCTGTGATCTGCGCATAAGAAGAAACTACAAGTAGAATATGAGAATAGTTGAAGGAACAGATGTCCCTTAAACTAAGAGAAAGACTAAAAATAGAAACAACTAAAAAAATTTTAAACAATTGCCTCCCCGACAACGGCGCCAAAATTTGATGCCTTGTCGTTGTGTGCACCAAAAATAATATTTATAATACCTATTAAAACTAACAGAAGCTAGTGGTAACATGGTCGAACCACAGGGAGGCGATGCAATTATTAGTTGTCTAATTTTAAGTCCAAAGTAACAGATGAGGGGGGTTGATTTGATTTGTTCTATAGCTAAAGCAATAAAATAAAAGTAAACTAAGCTAGCAGATGAAATCAAGAATAAAAAGGGTGCTAAGATGGTCGGTTCACTATAGTTTCGGCGGCAGTATACTAGGTAGGTCTAAAACAAACACGTGAGACGGGAAAATAAGAAGTCCTCTCGGTCCATTCTTACAGGTAGCATCTTTCGATCTTGCTACAGGTCCCTAATATCACTAATACTAACGTTCGTCATGAAAAGTGACTAAATAGGCTAAATTAACTCATCTCTCGATCTTATTAATTTAGTCGTCTTAATTAGGTAGGCTATCTCCCTTCCCAATCTTTCGATCTTTATTGGGTCAGTCAATTCTTAAGCATTCAACTAGTCGCGTGCACTCGATTTGTCAAACATAACAATTAAATTAATTAAAACGAAGGTAAAACTCACGTGGCCAGTCGATCGACCAGGGTGTGCGGTCGATCGACTGTGGCGCGATTCTAAGTCTACTATTCTAATGCCGCCTACGCTACAGATTCCCTATATCCTAGCACAAGGGGTTTAGCTACTCATACTAGAAATAATGACAGCAATAAACTTAACAATTAAAACATTCGAATTCATACTTAAATTAACTGAACAAAAGACTAGCATGAAACGATAATTTGGCTTCGGGAGATCTAATCTAGCAATTCTATACTACGAACGAAAGCGATAAAACTGAATAATGGGACAGCGGAAATATCGTATGAAAACAGGAGAGAAGAATTGCAGAATAAAGATCCAGAAGCCGAATGCAAAAGTAAATTGTATTGAAAACGAGAAAATCTTGTGAACCCTAATTACTGATGATAAACCAAAACTGAATAAAACTTGATCCCCCTTCTCAAAACATCAGGTTACGTTATATAGGAATATAACGTAACACTCATTCCTAAACCTAATATACAATGGGCTTTGAATTTCTCGTTCTATTTATTTAATTTGCGCATCAGCTCGTATTATGGTCGATCGACCATGCAAGGCAGTCGATCGACCGGTCTGTGCTGAACAGTAGCCTCTGATCTTCGTGCTTTGGTCGATCGACCATAGAGGTCAGTCGATCGACTGAAGTAGCTGTTACTTGGCTTTAAAAACTTCGTGAATTAGTCTTTCGGGCCTCGATATGCGCACCAAGTTCGTTCCTTGAGTAAATACTTCACGTCAAATGCAACGCAGAGTACTCGGGGACGGATTTAGCTTGATTTCCGCTGGATTCTTTACATTTCTGCAATAATGTACAAAAACACGAAAGTAGACGAAAATGGGGAGAATAGTAGCATAAACTACATAAATGAGCTCTGAAATGCGTGTAAAATAGGGTGTAAAACATCATATAAAAGACACGCATCATTTGGTGTTAGTGGGATCGGTGTCGTCGGATCGGGGTCCGGTTAGTCCGTTGGTTCCGTTACTGACTTTGGTCTGTGGTCATGGGTGGGGTTGTTGTTTTGTGATAAGCGTGGTATGGTGGTGTGGGGCTGCTGGGTTTTGGGCGGGGTTGTTGGTTCGGATCGGATGCGGTGGGATCCGCTTTCACTTAATGTTGAAGTCGTGTTTGTGAATTTTTTTTCTTAGGTTGTTCCTTTTAATAAACACCTGGTGGTATGGGGTGCCCTGCCCCCTTCCCCACGGATTAGTTTCTACGACTGGTATTTTGTATCGGGTCTGTGTTGAGCCTAGGTCTCTGTGGTCTCCAGAGATGATTTTGGTTAGAGGGATGTCCAAGTGGTTTGTTCCTGTTGTACCCACCTTTCTACTCGATTTTATTGGAAACGAGGTTCTTGTCAGCGGGGGTTGTGTTCCAAAGTGTAGGAGTTTATTCACCTTTGGAGTCAGATTTCAGTGGTCTGCTTTCCGTCTTTTCTTTCTACGTCCTTGTGACGTAAGTGCTCTTTGTTTTCTCTCGTTGGGTCAAGGGGTTCATGGGTTTCCAGATAAAGTGTATCACAGTGAAGGAGATAAATCTCCAAGACGTTGTATTGGGTCTTGTTGTAGGTATTTCTTTGAAGCTGTATCGACTAAGGCGAGTAAGGGTAATTTTATGGGGGGTCGTTGGTTTCCAGAGGAAGATTATCATATCCAAGGAGATGAATCTCCGAGACTCTTTTTTGGGCCTTGTTGCAGGTATTTCTCCGAAGCTTCATCAATCAAGACTAGCAAAGATAGATGTTTTCATATGGACAACGCTACTCGTCCTTTGAAGATTGTTGTGTATTTTGAGTTTTAAGTTCGTGTTCAGACATCCGTCGTACGCCATAAACACGTTATAGATAGCCGATGCAATTACCTTGTTGTTTTAGGTTATGTTATTAGTCGTTCTTTGAGGTTTTATGTTGTAGTTATAGGTATGGCCTGAGAGCCATACCACTAGAATGTAAAACACTTTCTTTACAGCTGCCAAAAAAAAAAAAAAAACATTTGACTAATGAGTGACTTTGATGTGGGGATATGAGTACAAAAGGTGAACGGAGAGGACAAGGAGACTGAAAGAGGAAAGGTGTAAAGTGAGATGGAGATGAGAATGAATGAAT
Organism: Silene latifolia; assembly: GCF_048544455.1. Taxonomy (NCBI): domain Eukaryota; kingdom Viridiplantae; phylum Streptophyta; class Magnoliopsida; order Caryophyllales; family Caryophyllaceae; genus Silene; species Silene latifolia. The sequence continues at coordinate 128,325 of NW_027413190.1, read as the reverse complement.
GGAGGAGGTACGGCCGCCAATGTGGTGACATACCGAATTCGGTGAACGTAAAGCCCCCGGCAAAAAACGGATGTAAAAGGCAGCCGAAAAAGGTGGCCAGGGCAGATAAGGCACGGCCAATAAACAACGCCAGCAAGACCTAGCTCGGAAAAGGTGGCCGACTCTTTACTCAATGACTGTAGGTGTTGGCCTGTTACTCTGTCATCTGCTTCTGTACCCCGTCTTGGAGAGGGCTTTTGGCCCAATCACAGTTTCGCATACTAGAGCAGTATGTCTTGACTCTTTGTTATCGATAATTCGAGGAATATGGGATAACAATCTGTGATGTCGTACTGATTACTGAATTCTGTAATGTGAAGGTTCTTAACATCGCTTTGCTGTCAACGTTTTTCCGTTATCCAATTTTATTACTTGACTTGTAGGTTTAAGAATTTATCGAGTTTTTTTTGTCGATTTCAGGTACAGATTTCATTGCACCGTGTAAATGTAAAGGATCATCTAAATTTGTGCATAGAAAGTGTATGGATCGTTGCCATTCTGTCAAAGTAATTTTGATTAACTTTTTTTTTAAATGAGTTATAATCTTACTTATGGGTTGATTATGTACAGGCTATGTTACTCGGACTCGTTTAGAAGTATGAACTACACTAATTTGTTTGCTCTTAGTTGTTGTCCACTGTCTAGCGAGAGTTTAATCTTATCCTTTTATTGACATTGTCTGACCAGGCTCGCGAGTGGTTCACCACAACTCCAGTCTTAGCGATTCCAAAAGAGATTTCGACTGCTGGTTTGGAGGCATCTCAAATTAACTTTTATGAAATCAACGAGGCTTTCTCAGTAATAATTTCGTCCACGTCTCATGGATTTTCGTGCCTAGCATTTCAGTTTTCGTTTTACCTCTTTTGTTGTTTAGTTTGCAGGTAGTGGTTCTTACAAACGAGAAATTTCTCGGGCTTGATCCTGTGAGTTTTACCATTTTCATCTTCAACTTGTTAGTGAGATTTAAGAATTAGTGCCCTATCTTTTGATATTTAAACTTCTAACTGTGCTCCCTAAATGTTGAAACTTTTGTTTTGAGTAGGAAAAAGTTAATGTGCATGGTGGAGCTGTCTCTTTGGGACACCCTTTGGGTTGCAGTGGAGCTCGAATTTTAGTCATATTTCTTGGTGTACGTAAAAAATTTCACTGCTTCTATACGATTTTATGTTTTTTTTTCTCCATGTTTTAATGGTTGCCGTATCCTTTGGGTTATCCATTCTTCTAATAGATAATTGGTCTTTAGGAAAAAAAAGGTGTGGGGATTAAGTTATTTTTCTTGAGGCAGGAAAGGGAAAGAGCATATCGATTACCGGGTTAATGTTAGAATTTTGACTCCGAGTGATGATAACATTGTTCAAACTTACAGGCACTGAGGGAAAAGAAAGGAAGATTTGGTGTTGCTAGTATTTGTAATGGCGGTGGAGGCGCATCTGCTCTGGTCCTTGAATGCATGTAAGTCCGACATAAAGACTCCCAAGTTATTCCGAATTCTCATACTTTGTTACTTTTTTTAAAGTTTTAAACGCCCTTAAATGAGATTAATTCTTTTGTGGTTGTTGTACGGTGAGTAATGTTTGATTTTTATTCTAGTTTGGTTCTCCTCGGAAAATCGCACCCTGTTGCTCTGACTATTAAAAAGCTCTACAGAGGTATGCATTGAACTTAAGAACAAGTTCTTGTTGAAAGTAGACAAGTCTGCCAGAATAGAGAACATATTTCTATTATTTTAAGATACATTAAACCTGCTCTCTTTGTTTTTGACTGTATAAATGTAAATTGCAGAAAGGTCAAAAATGGTGAGTTTTTAAGATTTGATGTTTAAACCATGATGATGTCTTTCATAACTTATCGTACAACGTTATTATAAGTCGTTAATAAAGTCTTTAATACAGAAATACCAGCATAACTCTGGAGCTTCAACGACGGGAAATTCCACATTAGCTGAGGGAACATTTTCAAGATTGACAACAGCAGTGACTGTATGCATTCTGGCATCATCTGCTGCAATAATGGTGATCACCATCTACTATGACTACTCTGTCTTTCCTCTATTTCGCAGCCCTGCAGAAGGTAAATATTCCTCACCTCAATTACAACAATCAACATAAGGGGAGATATTTTTCATTTCTAACAAAAACACAAATAACCATTAGTTAATGGCTAAATATATGATGAAATCAAGAAAACTCGTATGCTGAAATGTAAATATAATGCCATAGACATAATCTAGAGGAACTGGAGTAATGTTGTCGAATATATTTGTATATTCAAGGGAAATGATTCATACCATCCTCTTCTTTACTAGGATCAGTAGTATTTCATTCGGGAGATCGAACAATAGGAAAAGAACGATTATTCTTCCTTAAACCAAATGGCAACCAACGTCGTCTCAAGACTTGAACTCGAACCCATTAAAATTCAAGATCAAATACTCAATATCGAACAACGAAATGAAAAATTGTTACCAAGAGTGGTCTTTTCAGAGTGGTTAGCTGATGATAACTCTAGCACTTCGAAGAAACATGATGAAGACTTTATGCAATGTTTTCGACATGATAAGGTTCTTCATCGAGTTGCATAGACAAGTTCTACCATGGCGAAATCGGAGACGGATTTGAAAAATGGTTTGTTGGATATACCATTAACTTTCCTGGATCAAAGTACAGTTGGAAGTTGCTTCATGGCTTTGTCAGCTGGAAATACTTCTTATAGTGGATTTTAATGCACAAATAATATAACTAGGGAGTTCAAATTTAGGAAATCTCGGTATAATGATCGAACAATGTATCGTTGTTAGACTAATTAAACAGAGCTAAATCATTTGATTTAATTAATATTTAGATTGATTTGGAATGGGAAAACCTATTATGGTATTAATTAATGTATTATTATGCAAATAATTTTAATTTTGTCATCGTTTTTGTGTAGAAGTATATACTTTACTCTGAACACATTACTCCGTAATAATTAAAAATTTGCTTGGTATTAGTGTAAATGTAGCTAGAAAGACAGCGCCTATATTGGTGCACTTGTTGTGGGTATAATTTCACGACTTTATCAGTTAAGTTAGCTAATTTAGAGATTAAATCGAGAAAAGAATGGACTCTTGCATTGAGCTTCAAAACTCAAAAGTAACATTGTAATTTTAGGAGCTTATTACAACATAATCTGACATAATTAGTGAAGTCCACAAAATAATTGTGATCACAACGATAATTGTAATACCAATTGGCATCCATTTCATTGCAAACACCTATAAAAAAAACTTATTTTAACATTCCAAAAAATAATTTCAAGAAATAAAGGACATATTGTCTAAAATCGAACACAAGACATTTTTTTTTCAAATCGAGCAAAAACTAAAGACAATATATGATCTTGGTGACAATAAAGACAAAATAAAATTCATTTTATTCATTAGCCATTACAATACGCTTATCTACCTTGAAATCGTATTTTCTTAAACTACACATACCTCAAGGCGTCGAGAACTCCAAATAGGTGAAACAACTTGAGGAGCCATTTTAGCCCTTTCTCTATAGTCTAGCAAAACATATATACGTCGTTTTAGAGTTGAAGAAATTAGCACCAATTTTACATATATAACATATTAGAGAAAAGATAAAATAAATGTAAAAACACACCTTGAATTCTTTTTTCTATAATTGTAGTTCTTCCCCCAAATAAATTGTTGAAGTTAATGCGAGAATTAACTACAAATTTCATCTTATATAAGTATCACACATCCTAATTTTCATTTTTATTAAAAACGTTGGTAGGTAAAGTGTACGTAGAGAAGTAAATGAAATTCTTTTGCTTTTTATCCTTATTGTGTTTTGAATTAATCGTTAGAATCTAATTTAGTTATTATTTTGTGTTTGTATTCAAATTGCAGGGGGTGACATACCCACATATCAATAAAGTTACATTAAATTGAAAAATAATGGTAATGGATCTTCTTTGCACTTTTCTTTTGGTTTGAATACTCTTTCATTTTTGTCGGGTTTTCTTTTTTTTTTTTTAATTATGGTGTGTGCAATATAAAATGGTAGTATGAATATATGATATGTGGTGACATGTTATATTATATTTTATCTGAAGTAATCAACTCACAAGATTATCGTGCTTGGGTCGAGTATGTAATAACAAATAATTGGATGCGAGCTATAAGAGAAAAGGAAGAGAGGAAGGGATGGATAAGGATGAATAGTGCAAGGACAAAGTGGAAGATGAGTGTTAAGAGAGAAAGTAAAGGTAGGAAGGAGGGGAGAATGAGGTGGTTGAGGTCGCGAGGACATTGGAGAGAGAGAGAGAGAGAGAGAGAGAGAGAGAGAGAGAGAGAGAGAGAGAGAGAGAGAGAGAGAGAGGAGTAGTAAGAGGAGAAAATGGAGAAGTACTTGGAAGAGAAGTGATTATAACGAGAAATTACAAAAAAAAAATGTAACGAAACTCCACTTTAAAAAATGAATTTATTAAACGTACCGAATATTGTTTTCATTAGTGTATCAGTGTAACACCCCTCATACCAAGGTGTCTTACCAGGACCACTGTGGACATGGTCCACCTGCAAGCCCAGCCTATCTATGGACATGACACAGTCTTTTGAAAGTCACGCTCGGCGGCGTAAAAATGCTTTCGACCGGATCGTTTTAGATCGGTCGGTTTCGTCTCGGTAAGGGTCTCGAAACGATTAGAGATGTTCGGAGTCGCCACCAAGCATTTGTGGGATGCTTGGAACCCATTCGAAATCCACTTTATACCTCGGTCAAATCAAAGTACAAAGCACTGTTTGACATAGGTACTAAAGATGAGGAAATCGTCCCTCTTTAGCTTCCTATCTCTAGAATGACTCTCGTACGCCCTGGATAAGGTCGTCCACTATCCAAAGTTTCTGAGTAAGAGGTGAAGGTATGTATTGGGAAGCCCTTTAATCAGACACCCAATCCCGCCCGCGGTAGCGGCCTCTACTGATCGATCTTGGTCGGTTGAATGCAAAAGTTGATAAAACGGTTTAAATGCATGAATGCGCATCCAATAATTTAAACCTAACATGTGAGAGCTTTCTAAGTTGGTTGATTTAATCCAAGTATCAAGTATAAGATGTCGAGTTGGATTAATGATTGATTTGCATGCAAGACGGAAGTTAAACATCAATTTACCAAATTAGGTTTATGGTGCATAACGTGATCCATTTGTCCTAGTAAGGCATTTTGGAAATATGGCTTTGAACAAATGAATAGTCATTTGATCCGTCCTATATCCTGGTTAACCGGAGTCGGGATCGTCCTGGACTAATGCTGGAAAAGGGAACAGGCCCTGTACCAGGCGGCTAGATGAGGCGCGAGCCAGCCGGCGGTGAAAGGGGACCTCCCCTGGTTTTGAAAATGAGAAATAAAAGGCCTGTTTAGACGCGGGTCAACCAACGGTTATATGCCGTGTTCTGACCATTGAAAAACGTTTGTAAAACGTATTGAAAATGGGTATTTGAACCCGATTTGATTTGAAAGGGTCGTTTAGACCGCATTTGTTGATTTGAAGAACTAGACCCGAATAATCATCATTATTTTGATAATATTCGGTGTGCGGGTTCGGCTTGACAAGCTTGACATGAATAGTTCTGAAAATAATTATGAACTAATTGTTTTAAGTTCATTTGAATATCATTAGTCGATACTCATCATCGTACCCGGGTTAAAATCCGGCATGGTATGTAGAACCAAGGATGACTTTGTGTTGGTGAATAATATGCTTGTTTTGAAAATGTAAAGAAATGATGAAAGGCTTTAAAATACCTCCCAAAATGTAAAGAAATAAAACAAAAGGGTTTAAATACCTTTTAAATGTCATTAACCAAATATTATAACCGAAACACGGATTTAACCATCATGGTATGAAGAACCAAGGGTGAAAAATGTTTTATGGTTAACACAAATAAAATAAAATAAAAAGGTTCGAAAATATTTGAAATGCTAAAAACCGGTTACAAATATGAAAATGAATTAAAGGGAAATGACGAGAACAAACACGGTTGAGTTCTGACCTGGACACCCCCATTGAGGCGCGGGCAAGCCGGCGAACCAAGGGGCTTCTGTCTCAGGCCAAAAATCAGTTTTGGCTCGTTTATTCCATGTTTTGATTCATGTTATGCATGTTTTAGCATGTTATAGTCATAAAACAAATAAAAACATGATAAAAGGAGGATTTTTACACCCTCATACTTACATGTTTGGTTATGGCGAGTGACCGACGTAAGTGTAACAACTCGTTTGGTCGAAAAAAACTCGGTTTAAAACCGTTTTGGTAAGTAAAAAGAGTGTTTTAAGATTAGTGACGGTGTAGTGGTCGAAGTGGTCGGTCAAGTGATTTAATGCACGATGACGGTGCCAAACAATGTGTAAGGCTTGTATTTACGATCGGTAGGTCGTAAATATGCGTCGGATTGTGACTTAAGAAGTCGAGTCGAGAATTTGAAGGGAGAAAAGAGGGGGGCGGACACTCGCGTAACTTCTCAAATGGGGGCATTTGAGGGGTATTTATAGGAAAATGAGTGGTTGTGTGAGTTTTGAGGGACGTGGCCACCTGACTGCTCAAAGAGGCGCGAGCCACGTCGCGGGTCTTCGAGTTGTCTTGTCGCTTTCACACAAGAGCAATCATGATTTGTTCTATCCTAGGATTTGGATGAACATGTTTGGTACTTGACTATGTAAGATTCCGGGAAACCTTAACATAGAAGATTTTGAAATGGTTTGTTTTTTGTGGTTGACTCGGTTTGACTCGTTGTTGGAGTCGGGATTTGAATTTTTGAGTCGGGTTTTGGTCCGGTGTCGGTTTTGACTCTAGTTAGTGTCATTGCGACCCCGTCGTCGTACATTAAACACTCCAGGTATTTTTGAAATGTTTTGAAATGTTTTATTTTTGAAATCATTTTAAGTTTTCCGACGTAAAGTTGTACACAAACTGTCGATCAAACGCCGCGATTCCAAAGCATGTTATAGTCCGATAATCATCGCGTGTTTGTTGGAGTCTCAACAGATACTGGGTATCTATAGAGCCCCCACTTTGACTGAGGCTTGGACAGGGCGAAAGTCAAAGTAGAGCCCCCAAGTCAATCGAAGATTACAACCTGGAGACCCAAGCGACGTCAAGGCGGCTCAAAAGGATTCGGGCCAAGGACCTGCCGTCGGGAAGGGCGACGCCAAGGTGACTCGAGGGTTCGAGCCATGGACCTGTCGTCGGGAACATTTTAGAGTCTGTCAACTATCCGTATGGGTCGTTTAAAGTCCGTTAGACTACGTACAAAGGCTCGCCAGCCATAAGAAGGAGTCATACCTAGGGCATCTTCGGATACGTCCTTGCGTGTTTGCGGACAAAGGCTCGCTAGCTGTGGTGCATACATGAGGAGGGCTCGCCAGCCGCGATGCGTAGTGAGGCCTGCCAGCCATGGTGCGTAGATGAGGGGGGCTCGCCAGCCGCGATGCGTAGTAAGGCTCGCCAGCCATAGTGCGTATATGAGGATGGCTCGCCAGCCGCGATGCGTAGTAAGGCTCGCCAGCCATGAGGCGTATATGAGGAGGGCTCGCCAGCCGCGATGCGTTGTAAGGCTCGCCAGCCAAGGGGCGTACCTGAGAGGGCTCACCAGCCGTGATGCATTGTAAGGCTCGCCAGCCAAGGGGCGTAGTAAGGCTCGCCAGCCACGATGCGTAGTAAGGCTCGCCAGCCATGGTGCATATATGAGGAGGGCTCGCTAGCCGCGATGCGTTGTAAGCCTCACCAGCCATGGGGCGTATATGAGGAGGGCTCGCCAGCCGCGATGCGTTGTAAGACTCGCCAGCCATGGGGCGGTCGGTTAAATGGACCTTGAGAATAGCCGCGTCGGATGGGCTTGTTTTGAAAGTAGCGAACTCGTGATGCCGCCGTGAAAATAGTGAATTTTGAATTTCACTATCAATGTTGTTGAAAGAAGCGGGTTCCGCGAGGAAAACCCCTGTTGGTATTTGAAGGAAATAGCGAATTTGGAATCTTCACTATTAATTGGACTGACGGTTTATGTGCAGTCGTTGACATTTGAAGGAAATAGCGAATTCGGAATCTTCACTATTAATTGAAGTGACGGTTTATGTGCCGCCGTTAACATGTGTAGGAAATAGCGAATTTGGAATCTTCACTATTAATTTTGAAGTGACGGTTTTTGTGCCGCCGTTGACATGTGTAGAAAATAGCGAATTTGGAATCTTCACTATTAATTGAAGTGACGGTTTATGTGCCGCCGTTGACATGTGTTGGAAATAGCGAATTTGGAATCTTCACTATTAATTTAAATGACGGTTTATGTGCCGCCGTTTAAGATTCGGAGAAATAGCGGATTTGAATTTTCGCTATTATTTTTGTAATTTTTTGAAGGAAAATAGTGAATTTTGATTTCACTATTGTTTTTTGAAATTGATGGTTTAATTGCCGTCGTTTGCATTTTGGGGAAATAGTGAATTTTGACTTCACTGTTATTTTGAAATTTGACGGTTTTAATTACCGTTGTTGAAATTTGAAGAAATAGCGGATTTGAATTCTCGTATTATTTTTGAGATTTGACGAAATAGCGAATTTTGAATTTTCACAATTTGTTTTTGTACTTGAAAAATGACGGTCCTTAATGTCGTCAACGAAAACTCGAAGTTTAATATGGGAAATTGCGCTAAAGCCCAAATTTCGGTGAAAAAGCAAGGGGGGTCTGATTGAGGCACGAGCCACCTTGCGAACCAAAGGGGCTTCCCTATTTTTGTGTAAAAGACGCGAGGTTTGGCTGCATCCCATTCCTCATTCATCTTCATTCTTCGAAAATCCCATAAAAATTGCCATTGTCGGACCTTTGCTCACTTCCATTCGTGCTATCAACCATAATGTCATCTCAAGGTATGTATTTCCTCTTGAATCCATTTGAATTTGTTGGTCTTTAGCTTAATTGAATTAGGGCAAAATTTTACCCTAGAAAATCGATTTGGGCGTTTTTTATTGAGCCCATTTCGAGTGAAATTGATGATTGCACTAGGTTAGAAACCTGTTTAGGAGTATAGGGGTGCTTTTAGTTTGTATTTTGGTCCCCGTTCCCGCTCCCTATGCTCGAAAAACGTGAGTGAGGTGAGAAACCGTCTCATCTCGCAAGGCCAAGTTTATTTGCTTGGGTAGTGGGTCCCACTAGGTTGTATTATAGTCGGGAAAGATCATATTTGCCATTATGGACCTTTGTTGGGTTTTGTGGGCAAAATTGGAATTTTTGCCTTTTGTGACGGTCTTATGTCTGACAAAATAAGCGCCTGTTTGGGCTTAAATTGAGTCAGTTTGCCTTGAAATGGACCTTATTGGTAGTTTAGGTTACCTTGAGGCATGATAAAATAACGTTTGCCTTTTTGCGGTCGTTTTTGAATTTTTGACCGGCTTGGGCTCAAATTGGCGTATAAATTGCCTTTTTGAGCCGTAGAAAAATTCCTCATTGCATTGGGAATGTATTTTGTGTTGTTGGCGGTCCTTGTGTGGGTCTTGAGATGCCATTTTTTTGTTGTGGTCGTTTTGACTCGTCTTTTGCTTGAAAAGAAGGGCGAGTCGTTTTTGTGCGGTTTTTGTGAATTGTTTTTGTTTTGTTTGGTTGGATTTGGGCGGGGTTGCCCTTGTTTTTCTTTGCAGGTTGTTTGTTTTTTTTTTGTTTTTTTTTTTGGATTTGTCCATTTTACGCCGTCATAATGCCGAAATTTCGGCTGACATTTTTTGTTTATTTTTTTGATCGCAGGGTACCATTTGGGACATATGGGGTCCGTTGTTGAGGCTTTGGAAGAGGAGGATGATCCCGGAGGAGCTGCAGTGACCGAGAAGGCTGCCGATCTGAGGCGATGGTGGAGGATGCTTCCGTAGAGGAGGAGAGGCTGCTGATGTGGCCGGCTTGTCCTTTTCATTGTGGCTCATAGATGGGATGGCTGATGATTGGGGGTCAGCACCGGGGTGGTGCGTCGCATCATGGTCCTTAGCCTCCTTATCATCCGAAGTCTGCCAGACACTGTCTTCATTTTGGTCGTGGAGCAGAAACAAGGTATTACCATAATGGTAATCACCTCTGCTTCCATTATTGCTCCTCTATTTCTTGTGTTGCTCCCTTTCTTTTCCGTTTGAGAGGATAGAGCGTGCTTAGTTCGGTAGGTGGCGGATAGCCCCAGTTCGTTGTCTTAGGCCAGTGTCTGTATGATAGACGATTGTTTTAGGCCAATGTCTGTATGATAGATGGTTGTACTGGATCCTGTTTGTACGGTCAGTTGTCCGTATTAAACGTGTGTCGATGTATTTTGCGTGAGGCGGTTTGTATATATGTGTTTTTGGATTGTAGTTCATTTGTGATTTTTGGCTTTTTTTGTGTTGTGTTTTGGAGGAGCGTTGTCGGCTGTCGATTCTCCTTTTGCTTTGCACCAGTCCCTGCATCGTTAGTGTAGAAAACAGGAAACAGATAGCACATATACATAAATGCAAACACGTAAAAGCATTTGATTGAAAAACAAAATTAACCAAGATGACTTGAAGTTAAAATTTGAAATGAATTTTGAAAAATTCCGCGACAAGTCGTCACGTTTGGAATTCAAAAGGAATTAATTTGAAAATTGAGCAATTAACTCGTGTCGTGAATTAAATTGCATCGAAATGTTGAAATTGATTTGTGACACGAAAAATTTAAAACTCAAACCGTCACGGATGAATTTTAGAAGACAATTTTTACGAGTGTATTTGATTTGATTTTTGAGGTCAAGACTCGAATTTGTGAGTGCTTGAATTTTGAGGAAAACTGATGTCGTTTTATCAATTTTCGATTTTATTGCGAAAAAGCGAAAAATTTTCAGAATTTTGATTGACATGGAAACGATCCGTCACGGATCGGGGCGACTAGCCCTTCCCCCCTTTAAAAAAGAAAAAAAAAATCCGTATGTTTAAAGCTGCGTCATGGAAACCGTGTCGGATTTCGTAAAACGCGAAAACAAGGAAATGTGAGTGTGAGGAAACACAAAATGTCCTGGACCATCGCAAAGAGGAGCGAGCGTCCTGGCGGGAGGTTTGAGGTGTCAAGAGAAAACACAAGTTAAAAGAGACAAGTCAACAGCGGGAATCCTGGGGAAGGCCTAAAGAGGCGCAAGCTGCCTGGCGATGGAAGCCAGCTCTCCCCTTTTTCTCAAAAATGCGCTCATTGTTTTGTATAAATAGGGATGTTTGCGCCTCATTGTTTCATCATCCGAAACACAAAAACATCTCCATAAAACTTCTTCTTCTTCTTCCACAAAAATATTTCATGGATGCCTTTGAGAATGCGTTGCGACAATGGTGTCGGGATTTGTCGCCTCCTGAAAAGTATCAACTCGTTTGCATGGGAGTTGGTCAATTGTTGGTGCTCCGTCAAGTCAAAGTACAATCCTCATTTCTCGAAGCATGTTCTCGATTTTGGGATTCGAAACACCATGTTTTCGTTTTCCCGTAAGTTGAAATTTGTCAACTTGCCGAAGAAGTTGGAGCCATTGGTGGCTGGCCGGTTTGTGTTGTGGTCATGGGCCACGTCTCGGTCTGCGGATTCGGGCCACCTACCGGTCCGTAGTCGCGGGCCACCTGCAAGTCCAGTCGATCTGTGGGCATGCAGCAGTCTTTTGAAAGCCATGCTCGGCGGCGTAAAGATGCCTTCGACCGGATCGTTTTAGATCGGTCGGTTTCGTCTCGGTAAGGGTCTCGAAACGATCGAGTCGCCACCAATTATTTGTGGGATGCCGGGAACCCGTTCGAATTCCACTTTATACCTCGGTCAAATCGAAGCACAAAGCAGCGTTTTGACATAGGTACTAAAGATAAGGAAATCGTCCCTCTTTAGCATCCTATCTCTAGAATGACTCTCGTACGCCCTGGATAAGGTCGTCCACTATCCAAAGTTTCTGAGTAAGAGGTGAAGGTACGTATTGGGAAGCCCTTTAATGAGACACCCAATCCCGCCCGCGGTAGCGGCCTCTACTAATCGATCTTGGTCGGTTGAATGCAAAAGTTGATAAAACGGTTTAAATGCATGAATGCGCATCCAATAATTTAAACCTAACATGTGAGAGCTTTCTAAGTTGGTTGATTTAATCCAAGTATCAAGTACAAGATGTCGAGTTGGATTAATGGTTGATTTGCATGCAAGACGGAAATTAAACATCCATTTACCGTATTAGGTTTAGGGTGCATAACATGATCCATTTGTCTTAGTAAGGCATTTTGGAAATATGGCTTTGAACAAACGAATAGTCATTTGATCCGTCCTATATCCTGGTTAACCGGAGTCGGGATCGTCCTGGACTAATGCTGGAAGGGAACAAGCCCTGTACCAGACGGCTATAAGAGGCGCGAGCCAGCCGGCGGTGTAAGGGGCCTTCCTCTGGTTTTGAAAATGAGAAAGAAAAGGCCTGCTTGAGGCCCGGGTTAGCCAACTGTTTTATGCCGTATTCTGACTATTTAGAAAACTTTATAAAACGTGTTAAAATGGGTATTTGAACCCGATTTGATTTTAAAAGGGTCGTTTAGACCGCATTTGTCGATTTGAAGAACTAGACTCGAATAATCATCATTGTTTGATAATATTCGGTGTTGGGTTCGGTTTGACAAGCTTGACATGAATAGTTTTGAAAATGATTATGGACTAATTGTTTTAAGTCCATTTTGAATGTAATTAGTCGATACTCATCATCGTACCCGGGTTAAAATCCGGCATGGTATGTAAAACCAAGGATGATTTTGTGTTGGTGACTAATATGTTTGTTTGGAAATGTAAAGAAATGAAATAAAAGGCTTTAGAATACCTTCTAAATGTCATTAACCAAATATTATCACCGAAACACGTATTTAACCGTCATGGTATGAAGAACCAAGGGGGAAAAATGCTTTATGGTTAAAACATGTGAAATGAAACAAAAAGGTTTCGAAAATACTTGAAATGGTAAAACCCGATTACAAATATGAAAAATGGATTAAGGGAAATGACGAGAACAAACACGGTTGATATCTGGTCTGAGTACCCCATTTAGGCGCGAGCCGTTTGGCGACCAAAAGGGCTTCTGCCTCAGACCAAAAATCGGTTTTGGCTCGTTTATTCCATGTTTTGGTTCATGTTATGCATGTTTTAGCATGTTAAAGTCATGAAACAAATGAAAACATAATAAAAGAGGATTTTTACACCCTCATACTTACATGTTTGGTTATGGCGAGTGACCGTCGTAAGTGTAATAACTCGTTTGATCGGAAAAAACTCGGTTTAAAACCGTTTTGGTAAGTAAAAGAGTGTTTTAAAAGTTTAGTGATGGTGTAGTGGTCAAAGTGGTCGGACAAGTGATTTAATGCACGATGACGGTACCAAACAATGTGTAAGGCTTGTATTTACGATCGGTAGGTCGTAAATACGCGTCGGATTGTGACTTAAGAAGTCGAGTCGAGAATTTTAAGGGAGAAAAGAGGGGACGGACGCTCGCGTAAGTCTCAAATGGGTAGCATTTGAGGGGTATTTATAGGAGAATGAGTGGTTGTGTGAGTTTTGAGCGATGTGGTCACCTGGGCTGCTCAAAGAGGCGCGAGCCACGTCGCGGCACTTCGAGTTGTGTTGTCACTATCACAACAAACGCAATCATGATTTGTTCTATCCTAGGTTTTGTAGTCACATGTTTGGTACTTGACCAACATGAATCCGGGAAAACTTAGCATAGAAGGCTTGAAGATATTTTGTTTTTGTGGTTGACTCGGTTTGACTCGGGATTTGAATTTTCGAGTCGGTTTTTGGTCCGGTGTCGGTTTTGACTCTAGTTAGTGTCATTGGGACTCCATCGTCGTGCATTAAATACTCCAGGTATTTTGAAATGTTTTGAAATGTTTTGTTTTCGAAATCGTTTTAAGTTTTCCGACGTAAAGTTGTACACAAACTGTCGATCAAACGCTGCGATCCCAAAACATATTGTAGTCCGATAATCATCGGGTGTTTGTTGGAGTCTCAGCAGATACTGGGTATCTACAGAGCCCCCACTTTGACTGAGGCTTGGACAGGGCGAAAGTCAAAGTAGAGTCCCAGTCAATCGAAGATTACAACCTCGAAGACCCAAGCGACGCGAGGCGGCTCGAAAGGATTCGGGCCAAGGACCTGCCGTCGGGAAGGGCGACGCCGAGGCGACTCAAGGGTATGAGTCAAGGACCTATCGTCGGGAACAGTTTAGAGTCTGTCGACTTCCTTTTCGGGTCGTTTAAAGTCCATTAGACTACGTACGAAGGCTCCCACCATAAGAAGGAGTTGGCATCTTCGTCGCATGGTCTTGCTAAAGTTCATTAGACTGTACCCGAGGCATCTTCGGGATGTGTCCTTGAAGGGTGCGGACAAAGGCTCGCCACCATGGTGCTCGCCACCATAAAAAGGAGTCATACCCGAGGCATCTTCGGATGTGTCCTTGCATGGATGCGGACAAATGCTCGCCACCATGGTGCGTAGGTGAGGAGGGCTCGCCGCCGCGATGCGCGGCTCGCCAAGGTTGTAAGGCTCGCCACCATGGTGCGTATGTGAGACTCGCCAGGAAATGTGACCGTTGAGGCATCTTCGGGATGTGTCCATGGAAGGGTGCGGACAAGTGCATTGTAAGGCTCGCCGGCCATGGTGCGTTGTAAGGCCGCCGGGTGCGTATGAGAGGAGGACTCGCCACCATGGTGCGTTGTGAGGAGGCTCGCCGGCCAGCGCGATGCGTTGTAAGGCTCGCCAGCCGAGACAAGGAAATGTACCCGAGGCATCTTCGGGATGTGTCCTTGGAAGGGTGCGGACAAAGGCTCGCCAGCCATGGTGCGTATGTAAGGAGGGCTCGCCAGCCGCGATGCGTTGTAAGGCTCGCCAGCCGTGGTGCGTTGTAAGGCTCGCCAGCCAGTGGTATGGTCGGTTAATGGACCATGGGAGTAGCCGCGTCGAATGGGCTTGTTTTGAAAGTAGCGAACTCGTGATGTCGCTGGGGAAATAGTGAGTAGGGGTTCTAACTATCACTATTTTTGGAATGAGTGGGTTTTGCGAGGAAGCCCCCTGCTGGTATTTGAAGGAATAGTGAATTTAGAATCTTCACTATTCGGTTTGAATTTGCAGTGGCGGTTTTGATCGCCGTTTGCTCTAATTTTGAAGGAAAATAGCAAATTTGAGTTTTGCTATAGCGTTTGAAGTGACGGTTTATGTGCCGCCATTGACATTTTGAAAGAAATAGTGAATTTGGAATCTTCACTATCGATTGAAGTGACGGTTTATGTGCCGCCGTTGACATTTTGATAGAAATAGTGAATTTGGAATCTTCACTATTAATTGAAGTGACGGTTTATGTGCCGCCGTTGACATTTTGAAAGAAATAGTGAATTTGGAATCTTCACTATTAATTGAAGTGACGGTTTATGTGCCGCCGTGGACATTTTGAAAGAAATAGTGAATTTGCAATCTTCACTATTAATTGAAGTGACGGTTTATGTGCCGTCGTGGACATGTGTGGCGAAAATGGTGGAATTCAATTTCCAACTATTATTTTGAAATTGACGGTTTTAATTGTCGTTGCTTGAAATAGCGGTTTTTGAATTTTCGCCACTATTTTGAAAAATTTGAAGGAAAATGGTGAGTTTTGATTTCGCCATTATTTTTGAAATTGGCGGTTTTGATCGCCGTTTGCTCGAAATTTGGAGAAAATAGCGGTTTTCGAACTTTCGCTATTATTTTTTTGAAGTTGGCGGTTTTGATCGCCGTTTGCTTGAAAATAGCGATTTTTAAATTTTCACTATTTGTTTTGTTTGTTTTCGAGGAAATGACGACATTCAATATCGTCAACGAAAATTTTGTAATTTGTCATGGGAAATTGGGCCAAATCCCAAATTTCGCTGAAAAAGAAAAGGGGAGGCCTGGTTTAGGCGCGAGCCACCTGGCGATGCAAGCCGGCCCCTATTTCTTGTTAAAAAGACGCGAGGTTGAGCTGCGGATGATTATTCATCTTCCACCTCAAAATCCCCCAAAATCGCCATTAAAGGACCTTCAAGCTTGCTTTCACTTGTGCCATTGTCAACAAATGTCATCTCAAGGTAAGTATTTCCTCTTGAATCCTTTCAAATTTGTTGATTGTTAGCTTAGTTGAATTAGGGCGGATTTTGCCCTAAAAAATCGAATTGGGTGTTTTTGATTGAGCCAATTTCGAGTGAAATTGATGTTTGCATTAGGTTAGGAACCTGTTTAGGAGTATAGGGGTGCTTTTAGTTTGCATTTTGGTCCCCGTTCCCGCTCCCTAGGCTCGAAAAACGTGATTGAGGCGAGAAACCGTCTCATTTCACAATGCCAAGTTTATTTGCTTGGGTAGTGGGTCCCACTAGGTTGCATTGTAGTTGGGAAAACCCGTATTTGCCATTTAAGGACCTTCGTTGGATTGTTTGTGGGCAAAATTGAATTTTTGCCTTTTGCGACGGTCTTATGTCTGACAAAATAAGCGCTTGTTTGGGCTTGAATTAAGTCAGTTTGCCTTGAAATGGACCTTATTGGTAATTTAGGTCGTGTTGAAGCGTGATAAAATCACGTTTGCCTTTTTGCGGTCGTTTTTGAATTTTTGACCGACTCGGGATCAAATTAGCGTATGAATTGCCTTTTTGAGCCACAGAAAAATCCCCATTGTGTCGGGAATGTATTTTGGGTTATTGGCAGACCTTGTATGGGTCTTGAAATGCCGTTTTTGTGGTTTTGACTCGTCTTTTGCTTGAAAAGAGGGGCGAGTCGTTTTTGTGAACCGTTTTGTTTGGTTGGATTTTGGGCGGGATTGCCCTTGCTTTTGCATTGCAGGTTGTGTTGTTGTTTTTGGATTTATCCATTTCATGCCGTCGTAATGCCGAAATTTCGGCTGACGTTTTCTTGTTGTTTTTTTATTGCAGGATATCATTTGGGTCCTATGGGATCCGTTGTCGAGGCTTTGGAGGAGGAAGTCGATCCCGGAGGGGGAGAGTCGACTGTTTTTTGTTACAGGCTTGGTTGTGTTTCTCCCTGGCGGCCTTTGTCTGGCCAATGATCGGGTATCGATCGTTGGTCGTTGTCTGCAGAGATCCGGATAGGCGGCTAATATGGCCGGTTTGTCCTTTTCGTCGTGGCTCATGGGCAGGATGGCTGATGATTGGGGGTCAGCACCGAAGTGGTGCATCGCATCATGGTTCTTGGCCTCCTCATCATCCAAAATCTGCCAGGCATTGTCTTCTTTTTTGTCATGGAGCAGGAGCGGAGGGTTATCGTCATGGTAACCTCCTCTACTTTCGCTGCTGCTCCTCTGTTTCCCCTGTTGCTCTCTTTCTTTTCCGTTTGAGAGGATAAAGAGTGCTTAGTTCGGTAGGTGGCGGTTAGCCCCCAGTTCGTTGTCTTAGGCCAGTGTCTGTATGATAGACGTTTGTTTTAGGCCGTTAATCCGTATGATAGACGTTTGTTTTAGGCCAGTGTCTTTATGATAGACGTTTGTTTTAGGCCAGTGTCTGTATGATAGACGTTTGTTTTAGGCCAGTGTCTGTATGATAGATGTTTGTTTTAGGCCAGTGTCTGTATGATAGACGTTTGTTTTAGGCCAGTGTCTGTATGATAGACGTTTGTTGATGTATTTTGCGTAAGGCGGTTTATATATATGTGTTTTTGGATTGTGGTTTGTTTTGTGATTTTTGGCTTTTTGTGTTGTGTTTCGGAGGAGCGTTTGTCGGCTGTTGATTCTCCTTTTGATGTTTGCACCAGTTCCTGCATCGTTAGTGTAGAAAACAGGCAACAGATAGCATATACGCATAAACGTAAACACGTAAAAGCATTTGATTGAAAATCACGTAAAGCATTTGTTTGAAAATCAAAATTAACCAAGATGACTTGAAGTTAAAATTGAAATTTTGAAATGAATTTTGAAGATTCCGTGACAAATCGTCGCGTTTGGAATTCAAAAGGAATTGATTTGAAAATTTGAGCAATTAACTCGTGTCGTGAATTAAATTGCATCGAAATTTTTGAAAATTGACTCGAAAAAATAAAACTCAAACCGTCAGGAAAGAATTTTAGAAAAGGATTTTTGCGAGTATATTTGGCTCTTTAGGTCAAGACTCGAATTTGTGAGTGCTTGAATTTTTGAGGAAAATTGATGTTGTGTTATCAATTTTCGATTTTGATTTTTGTTTTGCGAAAAAGCGAAAATTTTTCAGAATTTCGACTGACATGGAAACGATCCGTCGCGGATCGGGGCGACTAGCCCTTCCCCCCTAAAAAAAGAAAGAAAAATCCGTATGTTTAAAGCTACGTCATGGAAACCGTGTCGGATTTCGTAAAATGCGAAAACAAGGAAATGTGAGTGTGAAGAAACACAAAATTTCCTGGATCATCCCGAAGAGGCGCAAGGTTCCTGGCGGGAGGTTTGAGGTGTCAGGAGAAAACACATGTTGAAAGAGACAAGTCAACAGCGGGAATCCTGGAGAAGCCTCAAAGAGGCGCGAGCTGCTCGGCGATGGAAGCCGGCTCTCCTCTTTTTCTGAAAACGCGCTGATCATTTTGTATAAATAGGGACGTTTGCGCTTCCTTGTTTCATCATCCGAAACACAAAAACATCTCTACAAAACCTCTTCTTCTTCCACAAAAATATTTCATGGATGCTTTTGAGAACGCATTGCGACAATGGTGCCGGGATTTGTCGCCTCCCGAGAAGTATCAACTCGATTCCATGGGAGTTGGTCAATTGTTGGTGCTTCGTCAAGTCAAGGTGCAACCTTCGTTTCTTGAAGCATGCTCTCGGTTTTGGGATTCGAAACATCATGTTTTCGTTTTCCCGAAAGGTGAGATTTGTCCTCTTGCCGAAGAAGTTGGAGCCATTGGTGGGTGGTCGGGTTGTGCTCCGGTTCTTCCTCCGACTCGGTTGTGCTACAAGGAGAAATTCCGCTCCATGTTGGGCTTGTCAACAAGCCAAGTCAACTTTCTTCTTGCTCCACATGGTGTGGATATGTTGGCTCTTATCAACATCTTCTCGAATCGGTTAGATGCTAATGTCTCGGAGGTGGCTAGGAGAAGGGCTCTTGCATTTTGCCTTGTCCATGTGTACCTCTTTGTTGATGTCTTGAAGAAGGAGGGGCCAAGATGTCATGGTAGCATGACCCTTATCCATGTGATTGAGCAAATGGAGCATCGTAGAGATCCATCATGGTTGGTGCTTGGAGAGATTATCCAAGCTTTGGACAAGGAAGGCTCTTGTGGAGAAGCTCCCTCTTTTGGATCGCCAAGGATCCTCCAAGTGTGGCTATTGGAGAGGCTAAGGTATGTAAAGCCTCCGGTTAATCCTTCTTCTTACTCCTTCCGTCACCTTACCATGAGGAAAAAATTGTACCCGGACAGTTTTGCTTCCACCGAGGCCTATTGGGCCGCAAGACTGGCGGAGGAGGGTGGTCCTCATATCCGTTGGGTGGTGCCGTGGTGGCACTTGAGGTCCTTCACGGGGTTGCCCGCTTCGGGTGCTAGTCCTCGTTCTTTGATGGTGGTGGGCTTGAAGGTTGTTTCCTTCATTTATCCCGAAAGGCTCGTGAGGCAAATGGGGCGTCAACAAAAGGTGCCCGCTCAAGATACTCTTGTCCAAGAGAATGTTTTCCGGAACTCTGAGCTTGTGGAATTCTTCGAAAGGTGGTGGGCCACTCGGCCGCTTTGGGAGGTACCAAAACCCGTTGCCACGACATGGGTGACTCCCGCTTATGCCTCAGGTATGACTCCCTAGCGGAGTCGCCAATCTGTGGTCATGTGCTCCGTCCTTGGAAGAGAGATCCAAATTTCGCAAGAAAGAGGTTGTCGACTTGAAGTACCGAGAGGTTGGCAAGGCCAAACGTGCCTTCTTTGAGGAGTATGTTGATGGAGCTACCCCCGATGTGATGAGACCACCGAAGAGGAGGAGTTCCGGCCCCAAGAATATGGTGGGCCGTGCATTGGCTCGTCTTCGGTCGAATATTGGGTCTTGTGCTAGACCGGAGGCCATCGCCGTCTTAGATCCGTTGAGGATCCGTTCCGAGGAGGAAGTCCATGCTAGGCGGGCCAACAAGAAGAACAAGGGGAAGATGTACCCCGAAGGAAAAGGCAAGGGTAGAATGGAAGAGTGAAGACCTCCATTACCCACTTTATTATTATGTTGTATTATTGTTGTGAGTTTTTATTATGTTGTACTAGCTAGTTATTGTGCGTTTTGTGCTAGTTTTACTATGTGAGGTGTGTTAGTGGACACCTTAGCTTTGACAAGTTGTAGACTCGTCGTGCTTTATTTGTTGTTGAAATTATAATCCCTCCCATTATTAATTAAATAAGAGGATTGCTCGTGTCGAAAATTGTGAACGCTTGTTTCTTCCATCCATTTTGTGAAGGCAATTCGATTTGAATCGTCCTCAGCATTTGCACTTGGGAGAGTGGTATTTTGTGGAAAGGGAGAAAGGCTCGTTTTTGTATTTGGTGGGAAAGGGAATGGTTTTCCCTTTCGTTTTTTTCTGGAGGTTGTTTGTATGTGGGGACTTTTGTATGGGGATGGTTGTTTTTTGATTGTGGGAATGGTTGTATCCTCCTTGTGTAAGGAAGGACTGCCTACGTATTCACTTGAAGAGGTGAAATTAAACCATGATCGTAGTTCAGGGTGTTTTGTGAATTTGAATTGGGTTTTGTGGTTGTATCCCTCAGGCATAAGAGGGACTGCCTACGTATTCACCTGAAGAGGTGAAATCAAACCATGCTCGTAGTTCAGGGTGTTTTGTGAATTTGAATTGGGTTTTGTGGTTGTATCCCTCAGGCATAAGAGGGACTGCCTACGTATTCACCTGAAGAGGTGAAATCAAACCATGCTCGTAGTTCAGGGGGTTTGTTTTTGTAGTGCAAATGGATGTTGCCTTTGACGGATCAAAGGACATTCGAAACGGGCAAGGTGCCGCAGCTTAGACTCGATAAAACATGCAATTTCAAATCAGAACATATTGAGGAACTTGACTTGAAAAGGGTTGAGGTTGGTGCTAGTTGTAAAACTAGGCTAGGCTGTTTGTTGATAGGGCTCAAGGGTAGTATTTTTTGAGTTGGTCTAGGTTGGTCGGGTTTGTGAAGTCCTCCCCATCTAGGTCACTCAGTCTCACTGCGCCCCCCGAAAGTATTTTTTTGACCAGGTATGGCCCGGCCCAGTTGGGTTTGAATTTTCCCCTCGGATCGACGGGTAATGGTGCTCGAACTGACTTGAGGACCAAGTCGCCCTCCTGGATGTTTCTGGGTTTAACCTTTTTGTTGAATGCCCGTTGTATACGTTGTTGGTATAGTTGGTCGTTGTGCAAGGCGTTGAGTCGCCGTTCGTCAAGAAGAGTGAGATGTTCGTACCTTCGACGGGTCCATTCCGCCTCAGGGACTTGACTCTCCAGTAGGATGCGTAGAGATGGGACCTCTAACTCCACCAGTTGAACCGCCTCCATACCGTATGCTAGGTAGAAGGGTGTGGCGCCTGTCGGTGTTCGAATGGAGGTGCGGTATCCCCAGAGTGCGAATGGGAGTTTGCTCGGCCAATCGCGGTAGTTGTCTTGCATTTTCTTGATAATGGTAACAAGAGTTTTGTTCGCTGCCTCCACCGCTCCGTTGGTTTGGGGACGGTAGAGGGATGATCGATGTCGTTTGATCTTTTATTTGTCCAGCAAAGCCTGAGTTTCCTCCCGGAAGTGAGAGCCTTGATCGCTGATGATTTCATGGGGTACCCCATATCGGCAGATGATGTTGTTTTGAATGAACTTGGCCACTTGTTTGGCGATCAAGACTGCATATGACTGCGCTTCCACCCATTTGGTGAAGTAGTCGATGGCGACGAGGACGAAACAATGCCCCTGGGTGCCTACCGGGTTGACTTTCCCGATGATGTCGATGCCCCAGGTTGAGAAAGGCCAGGGTGACGTCATGGTGTATAAAAGGGATGGTAGTATATGTTGTATATTGGCGAAGATTTGGCAATTGTGGCAATGTTTGACGTAGTTACGGCAATCGGCTTCCATGGTTGTCCAGTAGTAACCTAGCCGCATGATTTTCCGTCGTGGACCTCTCCCATGACTTTTTTGGCTTTGTGATGGTCAATGCAAAGGAGGAGAATTCCTTGGGGTGTTCTTTTGTAGAGTTGATTTTGGTTTATCACGAATTGTGAGGCAAGTAAATGGATGGCTCTTTGTCCTCTTTGATCAGAGTTGGGAGGAAATTCGTTTTTGGTTTTGTAATTGAGGATGGCTTGGTACCAAGGTTCATCATGGCTTTCCTCGTCGTCGATAATGGCACAAATGTAAGCTGGCTCGCTCCTTCTCTCGACACATAGGGGCATCGATGTCATATCGTCAGATATGTTGACGAGCGCGGCAAGTTTTGCCAGGGCATCGGCGAATTGATTTTCCTCTCGCGGCAAGTGGAAGTAGTCGACTTGGTCGAAGAACTCGGCCTCTTGATTGATCTTTGCTCGGTAGGGAGCTAAGCTGTCAGATCGGATTTTCCATGATCCGAATACCTGATTGATGATGAGTGAGGAATCGCCATGGACCCTCAATCTCTTGATGCCAAGTGTGATGGCTGCTTGGAGGCCGATGAGACATGCTTCAAATTCAGCGGCATTATTGGTGACAACGAAGTCTAGCTTGACCGAGATCGGAACGTGTTCTCCCTCTGGTGATATTAGAAGGATTCCTACCCCGAAGCCTCTCAGATTAGATGCACCATCAAAGTATAGGTCCCATGCGTCGGAGTCGGCACAAAGGATGTCTTCGTCAGGAAGTGACCATGTGTCGGTCGTTGGATCCTCGTTGACGGGATTTTACGCTAGGAAATCGGCAACTGCTCTTCCCTTGATAACCTTGAGGGGTACAAACTTGAGATCGAACTCGGACAGCATGAGTGTCCACCTAGACAGCCTTCCGTTTAGCACGGGTTTTTCGAAGATATATTAGACCGGGTCCATCTTGGAGTAAATGTGGACCGAGTAGCTGAGCTTTTAATGCCGCAGCTTCTTTGTTGACCATACTAGGGCAAGGCATGTCTTTTCCAGTTGGGTATACCTCGTCTCGTACTCAATGAACTTTTTGCTGATGTAGTAGATGGCTCGCTCCTCGTTGCCAACTGTTTGTGCTAGCATTGCTCCCATGGCTATGTCAGTAACAGTCAGGTACAAGGATAGAGGAATCCTCGGTTGAGGTGGAATGAGGACAGGAGGTTTGGATAGGATTTCCTTTATCCCGTCGAATGCCTTCTGACAGTCGTCGTCCCAATCGGTGTGATCGGAGGCACGAAGCTTCTTGAATATTGGTTCACAAATCATAGTGAGCTTGGCAATGAACCGGCTGATGTACTGGACCTGACCGAGAAATCCCCGAATCTCCTTCTCGTTCTTAAGCCGAGGCATTTGTTGAAGGGCTTTGATTTTGGTTGGATAAATCTCAATGCCTCTTTTGCTGACGACATGTCCCAAGAGTCTTCCGGAGGTGACCCCGAATGCACACTTCTGAGGATTTAGTCTCATGTTATATTTCCGCAGACGAGCGAAGAATTTCCGGAGGGCACTGATGTGGCCGTCCCGTTCTTTTGATTTGACAATCATGTCATCGACATATACCTCTACCTCCTTGTGCATCATATCATGTAGGAGAGTGGTAGCGGTTCTCTGATAGGTTGCTCCGGCGTTGATGAGGCCGAAAGGCATGACCGTGTAGCAATATGTACCCCACTGCGTAGTGAACGCAGTCTTGTGCATGTCTTCCTCAGCCATTTTAATCTGGTTGTACCCGGTATACCCGTCCATGAATGATAGGAGAGCATGTTCGGCGGTGTTGTCTACCAGAATGTCAACATGTGGCAAAGGGAAGTCGTCTTTTGGACTTGCCTTGTTCAGATCCGTGAAGTCGACGCAAACCCGAATTTGTCCGTCTTTCTTTGGTACCGGCACAATGTTGGCCACCCAATCCGAGTATTCAGATACTTTGATGAACCCGGCTTTGAACTGTTTGTCCACCTCTTCTTTGATTTTTAAGGCCCACTCAGGACGCATCCGGCGTAGCTTCTGTTTCACAGGTTTAGCCCCGGGTTTGATGGGTATCCGGTGCTCTGCAATTTCTCTGTCAATCCCATGCATGTATCTGTAAGACTAGGCGAACACGTCCTTGTATTCGTGGAGGAGGTCAATGAACTGTTGTCTTTCCGAGGGGTCCAGGGTCGTCCCTATCCTAAGTTCTTGAGGTGTATTGTCGGTTCCTACGTTAATAGGTTCGGTTTCCTCAATGATGGGGGTTCTGGTTTCCCGTTTGTAAAGTTCTTTGGCTAAGTGAGGTGGGTAGTCACTCAAGTCAAATTCCTCATAATCATTCAGAATCGCATTGCAGTTAAATTGAGACGAGTCATAAGCAAACTTAGCGTTCATTAAGTTGACTTGAGCGAAAAGATCGGAGAGGACAGACATCTCGTGGCCAGTCAGAGGCGACACGACAGAAGAGGTGGCCCCTGGAACAAGCTCCAGGTTGTCACCTTTCATTGGAGTGGGGGTGACCTTAGTAGACTCAGCCTCTGAATCAGCCACGACTTTGTGATAAAACAAAGGGGAAGGGGACCTTGACTGGGACTTCCGGAGTGTTAGGAGTTATAACAGACTCTGACTCCGACTCAGACTCAGACTCAGATCCTTCTTCACTTTCCTCCTTGAACATAGGGCCTTCTCCAGTTGTGATCTTGAGAATGCGACCTTGGCGATCGGTCCACTTGATGGTCTTCCTCCAGCCTTGGGTGGCTTTCTCCGGGTCAGTATCGGACATCAAGGCGGTTGGATCAAACTGATTGTCTTTCAGGGCGATGTTGATGATGTCCTCATAGTCGAGGCGTTTGACGTTATCTTCCCCCAAAGAGTAGTGTGACAGCTTGTCCGTCGAAAGGGAATGTTGGGGAACTTAGCCTGTTTTAAGGGAGGCAAAGGGTCCTTTAGTGGATTGAGCGGCAAACCCGAGAAATAACCCTGACGCATCATGATACGGTTGATCGTGAGGTTGGTGAACGGGTCACCATCAGAGGTTGCCGATTCATCAGTTACGGCGTTTACAGTCTGGAAACCCCACATTTCATTGTCGTCCTCCTCAATGGCTTGGGAGGCTACCCCTCTTCTCATAACTGCTTTGATTGGGGAAGCGGGGATCGTGATCGTTTTCCCGTTGAAGGGGACCCTGATCTTTTGGTGGAGCGTTGAGGTGACTACTTTGACGGCGTGAATCCAAGGACGTCCCAAGAGCATGTTGAAGGATCCGTCGATGTCGACCACTTGAAAACTAGTTTGTCTTTCTAATGGCCCGGTTGCGACGGTCAAAGTGACTAGCCCAGCGACCTTGCGACGAGTGCCGTCGTAGGCGCGTACTCCTTGATTCGTTGGGATTATATCAGATTCCTTAATGCCTAGCCTGTGGGCAGTTTTGAGAGGAATGACATTCACGGCGGAGCCGTCATCCACGAGGACCATCGGTATATTTTTCTGGAGGCATTGTACGGTGATATACAGGGCCAGGTTATGATTGGCTCCGAACAGGGGGATATCCTCGTCGGAGAAGACGACCGGGTTACTCAGATCAGGGCGTCTCTCGTCATGTGTGCCACTATTTATTCTTGGGGAAGAGGTGGAGGGCACGGTTAATTTCCCAAAGGCCTGCAGCAAGGCCTGTCGGTGCTCAAAAGACGTTGCGATCAACTGCCAAATTGAGATCTCGGCTTTTGCTTTCTGGAGCTGTTTCAGGATTGAGTTCTCGGGAGCCTTTGGTTGAGTGTCCACCTCTGGGACGATTTGGTCATTCGTTGTTGGAACGACCGTTGGGTTGCTCGGATTTTGATAGGGGCGTCCGGACCGGGTGAGATGTCCGATTTCCTTCGTCCGCTTTTCCTTCCCCGGGATGACATAGACATCCTCAACATCATCCCGCTATATGCCGTTAATTTCAGGGTCTCGAGGATACCTTGGAGGGGTATTCCTCGGTGGGTAGTTCTTGTGGGGGATATTTTTGTGAGGGCGATTTTTGTGAGGGTAGTTATTTTGAGGGTAGTTATTTTGAGGGTAATTCTCGTGAAGATGGTTATTTTGAAGGTGATTTTCGTGGGTTCTATGCCAGAATGGTCGCGAGAGCAATCCATCCTGGGGTGGGTAGTTTTGAATGCTTGGGGAATTCTCCCTCGGACGTGGTGTCGGGGGATTGAAGATGATTCATCGGTAGGCGTCGTCGAGTCGGGTGATTCTCTCAGAAAGGCTGGCAATGGCCTCCTCAACTTGCTGAAACATGTGAGCATTGTGGCAGAACATTCACCTCGTTGTCAATTGGCAAGATGAGATGAGAGCAGTCTAGGGTCGGCTCATCGTCAGAGATGGCGTGAATTCCCAGAGGATTCGTCTTGTTGTTTGGCTTAGTTGGTGGGGGTATAGGCAAATCTCCCTTCTCAATCATGTCGTTTGAAGCAATTTTCGGTATCATGCCCTTTCCCTCGATGATACTGGCAGTAGGCGTTGGGGTTCCAAAATCGGGATTTCTTGGCGTCGGCCGGGTCCGGGATGGGCCCGATCGGTTGTAGCTTCCCTTGGTCCATGAGCCTTTTCAGGGCACTTGCATAAGTTGACTCTATGTTGGTGAACACTCTCTGGGGGCGTTCAATTTTCTTGGCAGATGGTTCGACGAGGTTAACCTCATCAATCTTGTTTGTCTGACCGTATGGGCGAGATACGGTTGAGGTGGATCCTTGATAACCCTTGCCGGTGGTCTTTGCTAAGACACCCTTTCGGAGGTCGTCCTCAATACGTGTCCCCAGAATCTGCAGAACTTGAAAAGTTTTGATATTCTAATACCTCAGCAGGTTGGCATAAACCGGGCGGAGGTTGTTGACAAATTTTTCTACCAAGAGTTGACTCACTCGGCTTACTGACCAACTGAGTACTCACCCTCCTCCAACGGGTTAGAAACTCGGTGAACCCCTCCTTGTCGTTTTGGGTTAACACCTCGAGAGTACGGGTGTTGGCCTGGATCTCGACATTGTCGGCATACTGTTTGGCAAACTCAACTGCGATCTCATCCCAAGTGGTAAGGTTTTTCGGGTCCAAGGAGTAGTACCATTGGCGAGGAATCGGCTCCAAAGAGGATGGGAAGATCCTGGTAAAAAGTTCCTGTTTGACCCCCTTAATGGCCATGTAGTCTTTGAAAGCACGGATGTGGTTGAGTGGGTCCTCCACACCCTTGAACTTAGGCACATCAGTCAGGGTGAAGTTGTCGGGTAACTGGTCCCCAACAGGTTCGAACCTTCGGTTATTTTCAAGGTGGATGTTGTTACCCTGGGCTAGGAGTTGTTCTTCCAAGAGTTTCAGCCTCTTTTCAGTTCCAGTCAGAGGTAGGGTATTATGTTCCCCAATTTCCTTTTTCTCCAGGGCATCGATACGGGTCTCGACGCGATCCGGGGTGACCTAAAGAGCGGTAAGCGGTGGCTAGCGATCGGTTGTGACATCTCTGTTGTTATCATTGTTGTTGTTGGACGAAACTGAAGACGGGGCCATGGCTCGAGGCAGAAAAACGGCTCACATTACAACTCAATCCGACACGGTTCCAAGACCGAACGCGACAACACACGAGGGACGAAACCAAGATCGACTCAACAAGACGGGGTGACCGTGTGTGGTACCTCGGTGCCGACACGATTTATGACGTGACGGTGTTTGACCGAACCTTTGACACGAGTCCAATCATGACGGCGTGACGCCATTGGATGGGTCTCGTGGTGAGACGCCATTGCTTTGACTCGATAGACACGAGGCGGAATTGGAATGGTGGACTGAAGTTTTCGAAAATAGAAATTTTCAAAAAGATTCATTTGTCGCTTTAGTGGGCGGCTTCCGAAGATAGAAATCTCCGCAAGTCGATCAGTTGAAAAGGGTTGTCTTAAGTTTATTTGCAAAAGACGGTTTGAGTTTGAGTCGGTTCGAAAAACAGGGTATTGTTTCCCAAGACGGTTTTGAAATTCAAAACAGTGTCTCGAGAAAAGGGTGTGTGCTTTTCTCGGGTTTTGAAAGAGCCATTGTCGACGCGAAACGGGTTAAAATCCGTGTCTAGACGCGGCGATTATAACGGCGTAAAAAGGTGATTTTGAAATGGTTATACAAAATCGAGTTTGAAAATCGTCATTACGACGGCCTAGAAAGGCGTGTTGAAATGGTTATACGAAACCGAGTTTGAAAATCGTCATTACGACGGCCTAGAAAGGCGTGTTGAAATGGTTATACAAAAACGAGTTTTGAAAATCGTCATTACGACGGCCTAGAAAGGCGTGTTGAAATGGTTATACAAAACCGAGTTTGAAAATCGTCATTACGACGGCCTAGAAAGGCGTGCATCGGTCGGCGAAAGACCGAGGTTTGAAATGGCCATTATAACGGCGCAAAAAAGGTGTTTTGAAAGTTTGAAATGACATGGAAGGACTTATGATCAAGTAGCACATAAGCACTCACAGTTTCATTATATTATGCATCATGCTGACACGGGTTTTAGCTTAAAAGGATGGGTTACACACCAAGCAATCAAACCGCGATTTGCGAGAGGGATACCAATCCAAACAAAATGTGTAAGGAGGGTGCCCTAGCCTCGTGCTCGAAAGTGATGAAAGCTCTTTGACGAAACAGAAATGTGTAACGTCAATGGTATGCTTGACTCAATCGGGATTCGAAACGCGGGGATGAGAAAACTCACGCCGACGGGACGAGCCAATTGGTCGAAAAGGGTTGGGTTGTGGGCCCGGACAAGGAACCCGACCGTGACCGTAATATCAATTAATGCATTCCAACCAAGACCTCGTTCGAGTCTCACCATCTAGGGATCACAAAGACGTAAGTGTCCTAGATTTCCCCAGTGGAGTCGCCAATCTGCGGTCTTGGGTCACGTCTCGGTCTGCGGATTCGGGCCGCCTACCGGTCCGTAGTCGCGGGCCACCTACAAGTCCAGTCAATCTGTGGGCATGCAGTGGTCTTTTGAAAGCCACGCTCGGTGGCGTAAAGATGCCTTCGACCGGATCGTTTTAGATCGGTCGGTTTCGTCTCGTTAAGGGTCTCGAAACGATTAGAGATATTCGGAGTCGCCACCAAGAATTTATGGGATGCCTGGAACCCGTTCGAATTCCACTTTATACCTCGGTCAAATTGAAGCACAAAGCAGCGTTTTGACATAGGTACTAAAGATAAGGAAATCGTCCCTCTTTAGCATCCTATCTCTAGAATGACTCTCATACGCCCTGGATAAGGTCGTCCACTATCCAAAGTTTCTGAGTAATAGGTGAAGGTACGTATTGGGAAGCCCTTTAATCAGACACCCAATCCCGCCCGCGTTTAGCGGCCTCTACTGATCGATCTTGCTTGGTTGAATGCAAAAGTTGATAAAACGGTTTAAATGCATGAATGCGCATCCAATGATTTAAACCTAACATGTGAGATCTTTCTAAGTCGGTTGATTTAATCCAAGTATCAAGTATAAGATGTCGAGTTGGATTAATGGTTGATTTGCATACAAGACGGAAATTAAACATCCATTTACCGTATTAGGTTTAGGGTGCATAACATGATCCATTTGTCTTAGTAAGGCATTTTGGAAATATGGCTTTGAACAAACGAATAGTCATCTGATCCGTCCTATATCCGGGTTAACCGGAGTCGGGATCGTCCTGGACTAATCTTTGGAAGGGAACAGGCCCCGTACTGCATTTCGGCTATAAGAGGCGCGAGCCACCGGCGGTGTAAGGGGCCTCCTCTGGTTTTGAAAATGAGAAAGAAAAGGCCTGCTTGAGGCGCGGGTTAGCTAACGGTTTTATGTCGTGTTCTGACTATTTAGAAAACTTTATAAAACGTGTTAAAATGGGTATTTGAACCCGATTTGATTTTGAAAGGGTCGTTTAGACCGCATTTGTCGATTTGAAGAACTAGACTCGAATAATCATCATTGTTTGATAATATTCGGTGTCGGGTTCGGTTTGACAAGCTTGACATGAATAGTTTTGAAAATGATTATGGACTAATTATTTTAAGTCCATTTTGAATGTAATTAATCGGTACTCATCATCGTACCCGGGTTAAAATCCGGCATGGTATGTAGAACCAAGGATGATTTTGTGTTAGTGACTAATATGTTTGTTTGGAAATGTAAAGAAATGAAATAAAAGGCTTTAAAATACCTTCTAAATGTCATTAACCAAATATTATCACCGAAACACGGATTTAACCGTCATGGTATGAAGAACCAAGGGTGAAAAATGCTTTATGGTTAAAACATGTGAACTGAAACAAAAAGGTTTCGAAAATACTTGAAATGATAAAAACCGATTACAAATATGAAAAATGGATTAAGGGAAATGACGAGAACAAACACGGTTGATCTCTGGTCTGAGTACCCCATTTAGGCGCGAGCCGTTTTGCAACCTAAGGGGCTTCTGCCTCAGACCAAAAATCGGTTTTGGCTCGTTTATTCCATGTTTTGGTTCATGTTATGCATGTTTTAGCATGTTAAAGTCATGAAACAAATAAAAACATAAAAAAAGAGGATTTTTACACCCTCATACTTACATGTTTGGTTATGGCGAGTGACCGACGTAAGTGTAATAACTCGTTTGATCGGAAAAAACTCGGTTTAAAACCGTTTTGGTAAGTAAAAGAGTGTTTTAAAAGTTTAGTGATGGTGTAGTGGTCAAAGGGGTCGGACAAGTGATTTAATGCACGATGACGGTACCAAACAATGTGTAAGGCTTGTATTTACGATCGGTAGGTCGTAAATACGCGTCGGATTGTGACTTAAGAAGTCGAGTCGAGAATTTTAAGGGAGAAAAGAGGGGGCGGATGCTCGCGTAAGTCTCAAATGGGTGGCATTTGAGGGGTATTTATAGGAGAATGAGTGGTTGTGTGAGTTTTGAGCGACGTGGCCACCTGGGCTGCTCAAAGAGACGCGAGCCACGTCGCGGCACTTCGAGTTGTGTTGTCACTATCACAACAAACGCAATCATGATTTGTTCTATCCTAGGTTTTGTAGTCACATGTTTGGTACTTGACCAACATGAATCCGGGAAAACTTAGCATAGAAGGCTTGAAGATATTTTGTTTTTGTGGTTGACTCGGTTTGACTCGTTGTTGGAGTCGGGATTTGAATTTTTGAGTCGGTTTTTGGTCCGGTGTCGGTTTTGACTCTAGTTAGTGTCATTGCGACCCCGTCGTCGTGCATTAAATACTCCAGGTATTTTTGAAATGTTTTGAAATGTTTTGTTTTCGAAATCGTTTTATGTTTTCCGACGTAAAGTTGTACACAAACTGTCGATCAAACGCTGCGATCCCAAAACATGGTCCGATAATCATCGGGTGTTTGTTGGAGTCTCAGCAGATACTGAGTATCTACATGTGTTCCGGTGCTTCCTCCGACTCGGTTGTGCTACAAGGAGAAATTCCGTTCCATGTTTGTTTTGTCGACAAGTCAAGTCAACGTCCTTCTTGCTCCGCATGGTGTGGATATGTCGGCTCTTATCAACATCTTTTCAAACCGATTAGATGCCAATGTCTCGGAGGTGGCTAGGAGAAGGGCTCTTGCCTTTTGCTTTGTCCATGTGTATCTCTTTCTTGATGTTTTGAAGAAGGAGGGGCCAAAATGCTATGGTAGCATGACCCTTGTACATGTGGTTGAGCAAATGGAGCATGGTAGAGATCCATCATGGTTGGTGCTTGGCGAGATCATCCAAGCTTTGGACAAGGAAGGCTTTTTCGGAGAAGCCCCTTCATTTGGATCTCCAAGGATCCTTCAAGTGTGGCTATTGGAGAGGCTAAGGTATGTAGAGCCTCCGGTTGATTCTTCTTCTTATTCCTCCCGTCACCTTACCATAAGGAAGAACTTGTATTCGGATAGTTTTGCTTCTACCGAGGCTTACTGGGCCGCAAGATTGGCGGAGGAGGGTGGTCCTCATATCCGTTGGGTGGTGCCATGGTGGCATTTGAGGTCCTTTACGGGGTTGCCCGCTTCGGGTGCTAGTCCTCGTTCTTTGATGGTGGTGGGTTTGAAGGTTGTTTCCTTCATTTATCCCGAAAGGCTTATGAGGCAAATGGGGCGTCAACAAAAGGTGACAGCTCAAGATACCCTTGTCCAAGAGAATGTTTTCCGGAACTCCGAGCTTATGGAGGTCTTCGAAAGATGGTGGGCCACTCGGCCGCTTTGGGAGGTACCAAACCCCGTTGCCACGATATGGGTGACTCCCGCTTATTTCAAGTGGTCACGTGCTCCGTCCTTGGAAGAGAGGTCAAAATTCCGTAAGGACGAGGTTGTCGATTTGAAGTACCGAGAGGTTGGCAAGGCCAACCGTGCCTTCTTTGAGGAGTATGTTGATGGAGCTACCCCCGATGTGATAAGACCACCGAAGAAGAGGAGTTCCGGCCCCAAGAATACGGTGGGCCATGCATTGGCTCGTTTTGGGTCGAACATGGGGTCTTGTGCTAGACCGGAGGCCGTCGTCGTCTTAGATCCGTTGAGGATCCGTTATGAGGAGGAAATCCATGCTAGGCGGGCCAACAAGAAGAACAAGGGGAAGATGTACCCCGAGGGAAAAGGCAAGGGTAAAATGGAAGAGTGAAGACCTCCACTACCCACTTTATTATTATGTTGTATTAGTGTTGTGAGTTTTTATTATGTTGTACTAGCTAGTTATTGTGTGTTTTATGCTAGTTTTATTATGTGAGGTGTTTTAGTCGACACCTTAGCTTTGACAAGTTGTAGACTCGTCGAGCTTTATTTGTTGTTGAAATTTTAATCCTTCCCATTATTAATTAAATAAGAGGATTACTCGTGTCGAAATTGTGAACGCTTGTTTCTTCCAATCATTTTGTAAAGGCAATTCGGCATGAATCGTCCTAAATGTTTGCACTCGGGAAAGTGGGATTTTTGTAGGAAGGGAGAAAGGCTTATTGTTGTATTTTGTGGGAAAGGGGAATGTTTTTCCCTTTTCTCTTTTTTTTGATGGGGATGTTTTTTTTTGTATGCGGGGGTTTTTGTCGTATGGGGATGGTTGTTTTTGATTGTGGGGATGGTTGTATCCTTCTTGCGTAAGAAAGGATTGCCTATGTAATACCCGCCCTTTTAGGGACCCTTTGACCATCATTGACTGCCCTTGGGAGCGGGAGTAATCTTAGAAAAGTATGCCAAAACCATCTTGGGGTGCGTGTTAAGAGTGGTACTCGATAGAGTAGAGGCTACTCGATCGAGTAGCTGGGTTACTCGATCGAGTAGGGGGCTACTCGATCGAGTATGTTGGGTACTCGATCGAGTACCGGGTTTTCAGCGAGAGTTTTATATCGCGTTTTGTTAAATCCGCAAATCACTTCCGCCACTTTCCTCCTATCCTTCAGTCGCCCCTTTCCCTTCCCTTCACCTCAAAACCTCCATGGAAGCCTTTTGAAGATCCTTGAACCTTAGGAAGGCGTCGCTTGTGTCGGATAGCGGTCTCTTGCTGACTTTTCTCCCTGGTAGGTATGTCATAATCATCATCCGTGCCTTTGTTCTCTATAGTTAGGGTTGCTTGTTGTAATAGATATTTGTATGGTGGTTATAGGCTTTGCTTGCTCGCTGGATATGTTGTTTGTCGGCATGGATTGGTTGCAGTTGCTTAAAGGTAGGTTCGCCTACTCAGTTTCTGTAGATGGTCTAGTTTGTCGGTCGTTATGGTAGTATTATGGTTGTTTGATATAGTAATTGTGTTGTGTTGTGATTGTGGTTGTGATCATTGTTGATGGTTCTCGAGATGCGTTCTCGGCTGAGTGGGGTCATTTGCGGGAGTGGCTTCACGCCCTAGTTTCACCTTCTGTGGAACCCGCCACAGAAGGGATGTGCACATTAATGGACAGGGTTATCGCTCGATACGATGAGCGGGGATTTGGTGGGTATGGCTGCGGTCCCCCACTGGCAGGGCTGGTCCAAAGGACGATCGGTGACGAGTTGGTTGGATTATGGTGGTTGCGTTTGGGACTAATAGTAGTGTTTGTATTGATAATTGTAGTTGCCGTTGTTTTGTCTTATCTCAGTACTGACCTTGTGTGGTTGTTTGTGTGTTATGTGTCTGTCGTGATCCCTTATGGTGAGCAGTCGGTCTTAGCAGGTGTTGATGTTGTTGATAGTCAAGTCCCGGCGGGATGAGTCTTCACGAGATATGATGGTCATAGCGAGTAGTCTTTGAGTAGTACCTTTGTATCGTATTTTGGTTTAAATCATTTGTAATATCACTTAATAGTTCTTTTATTGACGTTTGATAATTACTTTCCTCGGGCAACCGAGATGGTAACGCCCTTATATGCTAAGGAAGGCCTAGTTAAGGCTCCTCTGGATATGGGTGTTACAAAGTGGTATCAAAGCGACGATTTTGGAACCTGTAACAAATGAACATAATGAACGTAGAGAGTCTAATAAAATGAACCTGGTGTATGTGTAATGGGAGCCCCAGCTGATGCTAGATTTTGGGTGAGTAGGCGCCCTCATTTCAAAATCTTGGCCCCATGACACTTAAGCCAGTCACATGGTATGGGAATGTGGAGTCCGTGTGTCTAGGTGTAATATGTATGTTAATTGTGCCGGAGCTACCTTCGGTTAAGCCTAATTGGAATTGATAGGGGTGTATTAGTGATATATTAGACCGTGTATAGTAATTGACGATGAGATTAGTGAGGTTCTTTGGATGATTAGTGAGCTTATATAATGGCTATGAGACATGTGACGAAAGTTTACGTGATAGAAATGCGTGAAAATGTGGAATTGAATGTGGTGACATGAAGAGCGAACATGTAGATGTTTGCTATCAGTTAATGATGACGGAAGTCATATACGAGTTTATAAATCCACAATAATCACTATGATGATAGTTATAGTATAGTAGGATTATAATTCGAGACATAGCATATAGTAATGCGTTATGCCTACTTGTTGGTTGAAATTTTTCCGCTGCGTAATGTGTGATTCGTACTAAAATAAATTGCTTATGATAGAATGTGAAACATGGTAGATTAATTTGTTTTGAAAAGTATGCATTTATGTGATACGTGAAAGAAAGAACTAATGTTAATCATCCGCTTCAACTTGAAGTAAGCACGAGTTTAGTAGTAACATGTAAAGCAAGTTTAAGTGTAATAAAATGACACGACTAGGTTTATAAATAACTCGGTGACAGGTAGACCGAGTTGGGTAATTTGTATAACGTAACGTGATATGTCTCTTAGTTGTTGAAGGGTTGTATTTTGCGCGACAATGGTTATAAAACGTGATTGAATGCGATAATTAGTGTCGAATCCCGAACTTAGTTTGGAATCGACACGCGGCATTGTTTTGCAGGTATCTTCGAGTTACTTAGTGTTCGGACCGAGTACTTAACTCTACTTGACCAAGTGCGAGTGCTTACTAGACCGAGTAGACCTCACTCGATCTAGTTAGGAGGCTATAACGTCGGGATGTGGGAAAATTCCTGCAGATACTCGACGATTTAGCTCCTACTCGATCGAGTAGGGTGGTACTCGATCGAGTACCCCAGACACTCGATCGAGTAGGTTCTTTCAGACGAATCCTACGGGTTTTCTTAAAACCCTTAATCTTTCTATTTCTTCTTCTTATTCCTCTATATTTCGACACACCTCCACCTAATCTACTCTCAATTCCTTATTCCCTCTCAAATCCTCTCATTCTCTTGGGTTAGTAGTGAATCTTGGGGTTGATTTCTTAGTTTAATTTCGTTTCTCTACTTTGTTCAACAATCAAGGTATGCTATTCTTCCTAATGTACATGGTTTATTGCTTTGAATGTGTTAAAATAGTGAAATAATCTGAAATTTTCGATTTACATGAGTAGGTAGTTGCTTTTGATAGTTGAAATATGATTCACATGCCTCCTTTCCATGTTTGTTGGTGACTAATTGTTGTAAATTAGATTAGGAATTGCAAGGGTTGAACCCGAAATTTCTAGGGTTTCCAAAATTGAAATCGATTTTTGGTTGTTTTACAATGGTTAGATGGTAGAATTGAGCCTTAAGTATTGTTTATATCATGTTGGAGGATAGATTTTGATGATTTTACTCTTAGAAAGTTGCCTTAAAACTCCGTCTTAAAAGTGCCTCAAATGGAAATTCGTGATTTGTAATTGGAAAAAATTGGTGGAGTGAATGACATTACAAGGGTAAGTGAACTTCAATACGATAATAGAAACGATGATTGATGAAAATATGCCGAAATTTTCACAGCTATAAAGACCGTCTGAAAATTTTAATTGAGTTGTTGTACATAATAGTGAAGGGTGATAATGATATGTTATAAATTATTCTTTCTCTTGAATTAGTAACATGTGATTAGAAGTGTGTTTGGAATAACCTTAGAATCACGCTAGGATATTCGAATTTGTTGAGCATATGTAAACGTCATGATAATTCCTTTCACCACTATGGCATATGAGTAGTAATAATTTGAACTTGTATGTTAAAATCTTAGAAACTGCTGGTGAACATGTGTACTTATCTTAATACTCAAAGTAACGGTGTGAATTATGTGCTCCACATGCTGAAAGTTGTTGATAAATGGGTGTGCCTAGCTGATAAGTTGAATTCAAATTACATGAAATCAATGCTTGCATGTTTATACAAGTTGCTTGAACATATGCCTTAAACAGATGCCGAGACTGAACCTTGGACTCCGCCAAAGTAAGCGGGGGAGGGGTAACCCACCTGAGACGGGAGAGGGGAGTGGACCTGTGGTACCCGCAGTCCCCGAATACCCTACAGTTGTTTTTGTTGACTTCAAGCAAAGGGAGCGTTTTGTAGCCTTACAAAAATGCAAAATGAGACCTACAAAGTGTATAGACACCACTGTGTTAGAGGAGTTGGAGATAGAGACGGATGTCCGTCACATATTCGAGACCTTGGGTTTTACGGGTTTGTATAGGCTGAGGAAGCATACTTACCCTTTTCTTACCTTGGAGTTCATGAGCTCTTTTAACTATGACCCAGCGGGTCAGACTGTTGAGTTTAGATTGATGAATACCAGTTTTCTGTTGACCATGGATTTGTTTGCCTCTCACCTTGGGTTGGCCAAGCCTCCCAAGGATTCCATAACTGATATTCCAGCTGAGTGCGGCGTCTGCCGCCTAATGCCTTGCTTGACTGGGAAGCAAGCTCTCACCTCGAGCAACATGCCGATTAATGACGTTCAAAGATATTACCTTGAGAGTCTTTCTCCGTTCCCTTCGAACCTCCTCTATGACGAAAGGATATCGGAAATTGAATAATCATGAGGTCTTACTTCGATGTCGTACCTCAACCCGGAGCGGGCCAGAAAGTGGTCTTTAATGCTCCTTCCATAGTTTGTCTTTGCCCTTGCCTTGATGGCTTCTTCCCCTTCCCGTGCACGAGTTGTGGTGCTATTGCCACTCGGTTAGCTGAAAAGCAAACCTCCTTTGAGGCTTCTTCGGCGTACGTGCCTCTAGCTACCCCAGTGCCTACCATGGATCGTGAATACTATCTCGACCTGAAATGGTTGAGGACCTTGGCTGACGGTAGCCTAGCGTGGAGGGTGTGGGGGATGAGTTGGATGAAGATTCCAGCTCCTGAGCACCTCCCACCCACGGAGCCCTTGGAGCCGACAGTAGTGACGGTGGACTCCGATGACGAGGAGGAGGAGGATGATGACAGACCCCGCCAGCTACAGACCTATCTCATCGACGGCACCATCCTTGAGGAGATGCCAGAGCCGACGAAGGGCGAGAATGCGGGAGTTCAGATGGTAGAGAGACCCAGAGTGGTGAGGGGACCCCGTCGAGTGAGGGAGAGGGCCTCGGAGACTAGGCCACAGCCAGTAGCACCACAAAGAAGAGCAGCCTCTTTTCCATGCTACCCTTACCTCGACATCCCGGAGACGCGATCCAGTTACCTGGCGGAGAGATTGTCATCTACCTTGACACTCCGGAACATGCACGAGATGGCCTACGCTCAGGGGATAGGGACCGAGGGACCGCATCCAGTTTGGTGGAGAGGAGTTGGGGACTACTCAGGGCTTTTCCATTCCTACGGGGTGGATCAGTCGACGTGGGGAGCACCTCAGTCCTTCCCTTACGGTGGCTTGACCCCATGGTACGTGGGCCCAGGAGCAGGAGCAGGAGTAGATGCGGGGATCGGGTCAGCAAGAGCAGGTACTTCGGGTGGTGGTGATGATGAGGTGATGTTTGAGCAGCAGCAGCAGCAGCAGGAGTGATACTCCTTGTTTCTATCTTTGAAGTTCAAAGGTAGTGAACTTCGGGGACGAAGTTCCTTTTTAGAGGGGAAGAGTAATGTCGCGAAACAAAAAGGCCGTTTTCGAATAATGCTTTGCTTATTTATAATGTTGTTGGTACCATGTTTTGCGTTAATTACAAAAATTTCTGAAATATAACGAATTACTTTAGTTATTTAAAGTGAAGGGGTTGTATGTTTCAAGAGACGGTCATGAAGAATAGTTATAGTGTGATAAATCGTATTCGAATCACGTTGCCAAGTAACATGGTGGCATTGGTTGTACCATATGATAGTTGATATGAGACATGTTCTGGATCGATAGTTTGATAGTCGATACTGTATGTCGGGTGATCGTGGGTGGTGATTCGCATTGTGAGTTTGATGTTTATATGTATATAAAGTAACGGTTAACGGTAATAGTGCTTGCATGATAGTAGTAAAAGTCATTAGATATAAGTATAGACGGTGATGATGATGACATGGGGGGGGAATGGTATTTCCGGGGAGTAATGGGTTGAGCGGGAAGATGGGTGGGGATGTGTTGTCTTCGTATCTTGAGCGGGAGATAGGTGAGGTGAACTTCGGGGACGAAGTTCTTTTTAAGGGGGGAAGACTGTAATACCCGCCCTTTTAGGGACCCTTTGACCATCATTGACTGCCCTTGGGAGCGGGAGTAATCTTAGAAAAGTATGCCAAAACCATCTTGGGGTGCGTGTTAAGAGTGGTACTCGATAGAGTAGAGGCTACTCGATCGAGTAGCTGGGTTACTCGATCGAGTAGGGGGGCTACTTGATCGAGTATGTTGGGTACTCGATCGAGTACCGGGTTTTCAGCGAGAGTTTTATATCGCGTTTTGTTAAATCCGCAAATCACTTCCGCCACTTTCCTCCTATCCTTCAGTCGCCCCTTTCCCTTCCCTTCACCTCAAAACCTCCATGGAAGCCTTTTGAAGATCCTTGAACCTTAGGAAGGCGTCGCTTGTGTCGGGTAGCGGTCTCTTGCTGACTTTTCTCCCTGGTAGGTATGTCATAATCATCATCCGTGCCTTTGTTCTCTATAGTTAGGGTTGCTTGTTGTAATAAATATTTGTATGGTGGTTATAGGCTTTGCTTGCTCGCTGGATATGTTGTTTGTCGGCATGGATTGGTTGCAGTTGCTTAAAGGTAGGTTCGCCTACTCAGTTTCTGTAGATGGTCTAGTGTGTCGGTCGTTATGGTAGTATTATGGTTGTTTGATATAGTAATTGTGTTGTGTTGTGATTGTGGTTGTGATCGTTGTTGATGGTTCTCGAGATGCGTTCTCGGCTGAGTGGGGTCACTTGCGGGAGTGGCTTCACGCCCTAGTTTCGCCTTCTTTGGAACCCGCCACAGAAGGGATGTGCACATTAATGGACAGGGTTATCGCTCGATATGATGAGCGGGGATTTGGTGGGTATGGCTGCGGTCCCCCACTGGCAGGGCTGGTCCAAAGGACGATCGTCGATGTGAGTTGGTTGGATTATGGTGGTTGCGTTTGGGACTGATAGTAGTGTTTGTATTGATAATTGTAGTTGCCGTTGTTTTGTCTTATCTCAGTACTGACCTTGTGTGGTTGTTTGTGTGTTATGTGTCTGCCGTGATCCCTTATGGTGAGCAGTCGGTCTTAGCAGGTGTTGATGTTGTTGATAGTCAAGTCCCAGGGCGGGGATGAGTCTTCACGAGATATGATGGTCATAGCGAGTAGTCTTTGAGTTGTACCTTTGTATCGTATTTTGGTTTAAATCACTTGTAATATCACTTAATAGTTCTTTTATTGACGTTTGATAATTACTTTCCTCGGGCAACCGAGATGGTAACGCCCTTATATGCTAAGGAAGGCCTAGTTAAGGCTCCTCTGGATATGGGGGTGTTACAGCCTACGTATCCACCTGAAGAGGTGAAATCAAAACATGATCGTAGTTCGAAATGTTTTGTAGATTTGATAGGGTTTTGTGGTTATATCCCTCATGCATAAGAGGGACTGCCTACATATCC
This sequence comes from Silene latifolia, assembly GCF_048544455.1. NCBI lineage: Eukaryota > Viridiplantae > Streptophyta > Magnoliopsida > Caryophyllales > Caryophyllaceae > Silene > Silene latifolia. Next base: position 87,933 of record NW_027413190.1, on the reverse strand, counting down.
ACCTGAAGAGGTGAAATCAAACCATGCTCGTAGTTCAGGGGTTTTTTTTGTTTTAGTGCAAATGGATGTTGCCTTTGACAGATCAAAGGACCTTTGAAATGGACAAGGTGCCGCAACTTAGACTCGATAAAACATGCAATATCAAATCAGAACGTGTTTGAGGAACTTGACTTGAAGAGGGTTGCTAGTGGTAGGACTAGGCTTAGGTTGTTGGTTGCTACGATTCAAGAGTAGTATTTCTTGAGTTGGTCTAGGTTGGTCGGGTTTGTAAAATCCTCCCCATCTAGCTCACTCAGTCTCACTGCGTCCCCCGAAAGTATTTTCTTGACCAGGTATGGCCCGGCCCAGTTGGGTTTGAATTTTCCCCTCGGATCGACGGGTAACAGTGCTCGAACTGACTTGAGGACCAAGTCGCCTTCCTCGATGTTCCTGGGTTTGACCCTCTTGTTGAATGCCCGTTGTATACATCGTTGGTATAGCTGGACGTTGTGCAAGGCGTTGAGTGGCCGTTCATCTAGAAGAGTGAGTTGCTCGTACCTTCGACGGGTCCATTCCGCCTCAGGGACTTGACTCTCCAGTAGGATGCGTAGAGAAGGGACCTCTAACTCTACCGGTTGAACCGCCTCCATACCGTATGCTAGGTAGAAAGGTGTGGCGCCTGTCGGTGTTCGGATGGAGATTCGGTATCCCCAGAGTGCGAATGGGAGTTTGCTCGGCCAATCGCGGTAGTTGTCTTGCATTTTCTTGATAATGGTGACAAGGGTTTTGTTGGCCGCCTCGACCGCTCCGTTGGTTTGGGGATGGTAGGGGGATGATCGATGTCGTTTGATTTTGTATTTGTCCAGCAAGGCCTGAGTTTCCGCCCGGAAGTGAGAGCCTTGATCGCTGATGATCTCATGGGGTACCCCATATTGCAGATGATGTTGTTTTGGATAAACTTGGCCACTTGTTTGGCGGTCAAGACTGCATATGACTGCGCTTCCACCCATTTGGTAAAGTAGTAGATGGTGACGAGGACGAAACAATGCCCCATGGTGCCTACCGGGTTGACTTTCCTGATGATGTCGATGCCCCAGGTTGAGAAAGGCCAGGGTGAGGTCATGATGTATAAAAGGGATGGTGGTATGTGTTGTATGTTGGCAAAGATTTGGCAATTGTGGCAATGTTTGACGTAGTTACGGCAATCGGCTTCCATGGTGGTCCAGTAGTAACCTAGCCGCATGATTTTCCGGGTAAGCATCATTGCGCTCATGTGAGGGCCACATTCTCCGTCGTGAACCTCTCCCATGACTTTTTTGGCTTTGTGATGGTCAACGCAAAGGAGGATAATTCCTTGGAGTGTTCTTTTGTATAGTTGATTTTGGTTTATCACGAATTGTGATGCAAGTAAACGGATGGCTCTTTGATCAGAGTTGGGAGGGAATTCGTTTTTGGTTTTGTAGTTGAGGATGGCTTGGTACCAAGGTTCATCATGGCTTTCCTCGTCGTCGTTGATGGCACAAACGTGGGCTGGCTCGCTCCTTCTCTCGACACATAAGGGCATCGATGTCATGTCGTCAGGTATGTTGACGAGCGCGGCAAGTTTTGCCAGGGCATCAGCAAATTGATTTTCCTCTCGCGGCAAGTGGAAGTAGTCAATTTGGTCGAAGAACTCGGCCTCTTGATTGATCTTTGCTCGGTAGGGAGCTAAGCTGTCAGGTCGGATTTTCCATGATCCGGACACCTGATTGATGATGAGCGAGGAATCGTCGTGGACCCTCAGTCTCTTGATGCCAAGTGTGATGGCTGCTTGTAGGCCGATGAGACATGCTTCATATTCAGCGGCATTGTTGGTGACGGCGAAGTCTAGTTTGACCGAGATCGGAACATGTTCTCCCTCCGGTGATATTAGAAGGATTGTTGGTGACGGCGAAGTCTAGTTTGACCGAGATCGGAACATTGTTGGTGACGGCGAAGTCTAGTTTGACCGAGATCGGAACATGTCCCATGCGTCGGAATCGGCACAAAGAATGTCTTCGTCGGGAAGTGACCATGTGTCAGTCGTTGGATCTTCGTTGACGGGATTCTCTGCTAGGAAATCGGCAACTGCTCTTCCCTTGATAACCTTGAGGGGTACAAACTTGAGATCAAACTCGGATAGCATGAGTGTCCACCTAAACAGCCTTCCGTTTAGTACGGGTTTTTCGAAGATGTATTTGACCGGGTCCATCTTGGAGTAGATGTGGACCATGTAGCTGAGCAGCTTCTTTGTTGACCATACTAGGGCAAGGCATGTCTTTTCCAATTGGGTGTACCTTGTCTCGTACTCAATGAACTTTTTGCTGATGTAGTAGATGGATCGTTCTTCGCCGTCGACTGTTTGTGCTAGCATTGCTCCCATGGCTGTGTCGGTAACAGTCAGGTATAGGGATAAAGGAATCCCTGGTTGAGGTGGCATGAGGACAGGAGGTTTGGATAGGACTTTCTTTATCCTGTCGAAGGCCTTTTGACAGTCATCGTCCCAATCGATGTGATCGGAGGCGCAAAGTTTCTTGAATATTGTTTCACAAATCATGGTGAGCTTGGCAATGAAGCGGCTGATATACTGGACCTGACCGAAAAATCCCCGAATCTCCTTCTCATTCTTAGGTCGAGGCATTTGCTGAAGGGCTTTGATTTTGGTTGGATCAATCTCAATGCCTCTTTTGCTGACGACATGTCCCAAGAGTTGTCCGGAGGTGACCCCGAATGCACACTTCTGAGGATTTAGTCTCATGTTGTATTTCCGCAGACGAGCGAAGAATTTTCGAAGGGCGTTGATGTGGCCGTCCCGTTCTCTTGATTTGACAGTCATGTCATCGACATACACCTCTACCTCTTTGTGCATAATATCATGTAGGAGAGTGGTAGCGGTTCTTTGATAGGTAGCCCCGGCATTGATGAGGCCGAAGGGCATGATCGTATAGCAATATGTACCCCACTGCGTAGTGAATGCAGTCTTGTGCATGTCTTCCTCAGCCATTTTAATCTGGTTATACCCAGCGTATCCATCCATGAATGATAGGAGAGCATGCTCGGCAGTATTGTCCACCAGAATGTCAATATGTGGCAAAGGGAAGTCGTCTTTTGGACTCGCCCTGTTCAGATCCCTGAAGTCGACGCAAACCCGAATTCTCCCGTCTTTCTTCGGTACAGGAACAATTTTGGCCACCCAGTCAGAGTATTCAGACACTTTGATGAAACCGACCTTGAACTGTTTGTCCACTTCTTCCTTGATTTTCAGGGCCCATTCGGGACGCATCCGGCGTAGCTTCTGCTTCACAGGTTTAGCTCCGGGCTTAATGGGTATCCGGTGCTCTACAATTTCCCTGTCAATCCCGGGCATGTCTCTGTAGGACCAGGCGAATACGTCCTTGTATTCGTGGAGGAGGTCAATGAACTGTTGTCTTTCCGAGGGGTCTAGGGTTGTCGCTATCCTAAGTTCTTGAGGTGTGTTGTCGGTCCCTACGTTAATAGGTTCGGTCTCCTCAATGATGGGGGTTCTGGTTTCCCGTTTGTCAAGTTCTTTGGCTAGGTGAGGTGAGTAGTCACTCAAGTCAAATTCCTCATAGTCATTCAGAATTGCATTGCAGTTAAATTGAGACGAATCATAAGCAAACTTAGCTTTCATTAAGTTGACACGAGCGAAAAGCTCGGAGAGGACATTCATCTCATGGTCAGTTAGAGGCGACACAACAGAGGAGGTGGCCCCTGGAACAGGTTCCAGGTTGTCACCTTTCATGGGAGTGGGGGTGACCCTAGTAGACTCAGCCTCTGAATCAGCCACGACCTTGTGCTAAAATAGTGGGAAGGGGACTTTGACTGGGACATTAGGAGTGTTAGGAGCTATGACAGACTCTGACTCCGACTCAGACTCAGATTCAGATTCTCCTTGACTTTCCTCCTTGAACATAGGGCCTTCTCCAGTTGTGATCTTGAGAATGCGGCCTTGGCGATCGGTCCACTTGACGGTCTTCCTCCAGCCCTATGTAGCTTTCTCCGGGTCAGTGTCAGAGATTAAGGCGCTGGGGTCGAACTGATTGTCCTTCAGGGCGATGTTGATGATGTCCTCATAGTCGAGGTGCTTGATGTTATCTTCTCCAAAGAGGAGAGTGACAGCTTGTCCGTCGAGGCATGACGACGGCTTAGACTCGGTTGAAGCAGCTTCGGTGTTGTCGGGGATGAAGTAGCAGTCCTGGAAGACTTCCACACCCGGGCAACTGGCCTTGGCCACAGGGTCATAGATCGGCTCCGGAAAGCCATGGTAGAGCTCTGATTCTCCCTCGAGGACAAAGTATCCATTGAGGGTCAGATGATGGGGATGGAGGATAACTCCGTGCTTCTTGCGTTTTCGAACTAGGAGGTTCATCTCATGGATATCTTCATCGGTAGGTTCATATCCCAGTCCGAAGGGAATGTTGGGGACCTTAGCCTGTTTCAAAGGAGGTAAGGTGCTCTTCAGTGGATTGAGAGGTAAACATGGGAAGTACCCCTGGCGCATCATGATGCGGTTGACTGTGAGGTTGGCAAACGGGTCACAATCAAAGGGTGTTGATTCATCAGTTATGGAATTCACAGCTTGGAAACCCCACATTTCATTATCAACTTCCTCAATGGTCTGGGATGCTATTCCCTTTCTCATGACAGCTTTGATCGGGGAAGCAGGGATTGTGATTGTTTTCCCGTCGAAGGGGACCCTGATTTTCTGGTGGAGAGTTGAGGTAACTGCTTTGACGGCGTGAATCCAGGGACGTCCCAGGAGCATATTGAAAGAGGCGTCAATGTCGACCACCTGAAAACTGGTTTGTCTTTCCAGTGGTCCGGTTGCGACGGCCAGAGTGATAAGCCCCACGACCTTGCGGCGAGTGCCGTCGTAGGCGCGTACTCCTTGATTTGTTGGGACCAAATAAGCTTCCTTAATACCCAGCTTGTGAATAGTCTTGAGGGGAATGACATTCACCGCGGACCCGTCATCTACAAGGACCATGGGCGCATTCTTCCTGAGACATTGTACGGTAATGTACAGGGCAAGATTATGGTTAGCTCCGAAGGGAGGGATATCTTCGTCGGAGAAGACAACTGGGTTGTTCAAATCAGGGGCGTCCCTCGTCATGTGAGCCACTATTTCTTCAGGGGAAGAGGTGGAGGGCACGGTTAATTTTCCCAAGGCTTGCAGCAAAGCCTGTCGATGCTCAAAAGATGTCGCGACCAGTTGCGAAATTGAGATTTCGGCTTTTGCCTTCTGAAGCTGTTTGAGGATTGAATTCTCAGGAGCTCTTGGTTGAATGTCTACCTCCGGGACGACTTGGTCGTTCGTTGTTGGAACGACCGTTGGGTTGTTCGGTTTCTGATAGGGGCGTCCGGACCGGGTAAGGTGACCGATCACTTTCGCCCGTTTCTCTTTCTCTGGGACAAGGTATACATCTTCAACATCATCTCTCCAGATGCCATTGATTTTAGGATCTCGAAGGCACCTCGGAGAGGTATTCCTCGGCGGGCAGTTTTTGTGAGGGATATTTTTGTGAGGGTAATTTTTGTGAGGGTAGTTTTTGTAGGTTTGATTATTGTGAGGGTGATTATTGTGAGGTGCATGCCAGAATGGTCACGGAAGCAATCCATTCTGGTGAGGGTAGTTTTGGGCGCTCGTGGGACTCTCCCTCGGGCGTGGTAGCGGAGGATTGAAGATAAGTCGACGGTAGGCGTCGTCAAGTCGGGTAATCCTCTCGGAGAGGCTGGCTATGGCTTCCTCAACCTATTGGAACATAGTGAACATAGTGGCGGCACTGAACACAAATACCCCGTTTGATGGATCTTTTTCCAAGGCGTTCACCTCATCATCAACTGGTAGGATGAGGTGTGAGCAGTCCAGAGTTGGCTCATCGTTGGAGATGGCGTGGATTCCCAGAAGATTTGTTTTGTTGTTTGGCTTAGTCGGCGGGGGTAAAGGCAAATCCCCTTTCTCAATCATGTCGTGGATGATATGTTTGAGTTTGAAACAGGTTTCAGTATCATGCCCCTTCCCTTGATGGTACTGACAATAGGCATTGGGGTTCCAGAAACGGGATTTCTTAGCATCGATTGGATCCGGGGTGGGTCCGATTGGTTGTAACTTTCCCTGGTCCATGAGCCTCTCCAGAGCACTTGCGTAAGTCGACCCTATATTAGTGAACACTCTCTGGGGGGCGTTCAGCTCTCTTAGCAGATGGTTCGACGAGGTTGACCTCATCGATCTTATTCGTTTGGCCGTAAGGGCGAGATCCGGTTGAGGTGGATCCCTGGTAGCCTCTGCCAGTGGTCTTGGCTAGGACGCCTTTCCGGAGGTCATCTTCAATGCGTGTCCCCAGAATTTGCAGATCCTGGAAGGTCTTGATATTTTGGTACCTCAGTAAGTTGGCATACACTGGGCGGAGATTGTTGACGAACTTTTCCACCAAAGTTGATTCACTCGGCTTACTAACCAATTGAGTACTCACCCTCCTCCAACGGGTTAAGAACTCGGTGAACCCCTCCTTATCGTTCTGGGTTAGGACCTCAAGGGTACGGGTATTGGCTTGGATTTCAACATTGTCAGCGTATTGCTTAGCAAATTCAACTGCGACCTCATCCCAGGTAGTAAGGTTTTTCGGATCAAGGGAGTAGTACCACTGGCGAGGGATCGGTTCCAAGGAGGATGGAAAGATCCGGGTGAAAAGTTCCTGTTTGACCCCCTTAATGGCCATGTAGTCTTTGAAGGCACGGATATGATTGAGCGGGTCCTCCACTCCTTTAAATTTAGGTACATCAGTTAGGGTAAAGTTGTCAGGTAATTGATCCCCAACAGGTTCGAACCTTCGGTTGTTCTCAAGATGGATATTGTTGCCTCGGGCTAGGAGCTGTTCTTCCAAGAGCTTTAGCCTCTTCTCAGTTTCAGTCAGAGGTGGAGTATTATGTTCTCCAGTTTCCTTGTTCTCCAGGGCGTCGATACGGGTCTCGACGCGATCCAGGGTGACCTTAAGAGCGGTGAACAGGCTGGTTAGCTGATCAGTCGTGACATCACTGTTGTTATCATTATTATTGTACGAAGCTGAAGACGGAACCATGGCTCTGAGGCAGAAAAACGGCTCACATTACAACTCAATCCAACACGGTTCAAAGACTGAACGCAGACAACACAAGGATGAGACAAAGATCAGACTCAACAGGACGAGGATGACCGTGTGTGGTTCCTCGGTGCTGACTCGATTTTAACGTGACGGTGTTGACCGAACTTTTGACACGAGTCCAACATAACAGCGTGACGCCATTGGACAGGTCTCGTGGTGAGACGACTCATAAGTAAAGACCCATAAGTACCTTTGCTTCGACTCGATAGACACGGGGCGGAATTGGAATGGTGGACTGAAGTTTTCGAAAATAGAAATTTTCAAAAAGATTCATTTGTCGGACGGCTTCCGAAGATAGAGATCTCCGCAAGTCGATCAGTTGAAAGGGTTGTCTTAAGTTTATTTGCAAAAGACGGTTTGAGTTTGAGTCGGCTCGGAAAACAGTGTATTGTCTCCCAAGACGGTTTTTGAAATTCAAAATTGTATGTTTTGAAAATCGAGTTTGAAATGTTTGAAGAGGTCTCGAGGACGGTGTATGGTCCTCGGGATCTTGAAAGTGTCTCGAGAAAAGGGTGCGTGCTTTTCTCGGGTTTTGAAAGAGCCATTGTCAGCGCGAAATGGGTTAAAATCCGTGTCTAGACGCGGCGATTATAACAACCTAAAAAGGTGATTTGAAATGGTTGTAAAAAACCGGGTTTGAAAATCGTCATTACGACGGCCTGGAAAGGCGTGTTGAAACGGTTATAAAAACCGGGTTTAAAAATCGTCATTACGACGGCCTAGAAAGGCGTGTTGAAATGGTTATAAAAAACCTGTTTTGAAAATCGTCATTACGACGGCCTAGAAAGGCGTGTTGAAATGGTTGTAAAAACCAGGTTTGAAAATCGTCATTACGACGGCCTAGAAAGGCGTGCAACGGTCAGTAGAAGACCGAGGTTTGAAACGGCCATTATAACGGCGCAAAAAGGTGTTTTTTGAAAGTTTGAAAATGACACGGAAGGACTTATGATCAATTCGCACATAAGCACTCACAGTTCATTATATTATGCATTATGCTGACACGGGTTTTGGCTTAGAAGGGTGGGTTACACACCAAGCAATCAAACCCCGATTTGCGAGAGGGATACCAATCTAAACAAAATGTGTAAGGAGGGTGCCCTAGCCTCGTGCTCGAAAGTGATGAAAGCTCTTTGACGAAACAGAAATGTGTAACGTCAATGGTATGCTTGACTCAATCGGGATTCGAAACGCGGGGATGAGAAACTCACGCCGACGAGACGAGCCAATTGGCCGAAAAGGGTTTGGTTGTGGGCCCGGACAAGGAACCCGACCGTGACCGTAATATCAATTAATGCATTCCAACCAAGACCTCGTTCGAGCCTCACCATCTAGGGATCACAAAGACGTAAGTGTCCTAGTTTTCCCCAGCGGAGTTGCCAATCTGTGGACATGGCCTACCTGCAAGCCCAGCCGATCTGAGGACATGCAACGGTCTTTTGAAAGCCACACTCGGCGGCGTAAAAATGCTTTCAACCGGATCGTTTTAGATCAGTAGGTTTCGTCTCGGTAAGGGTCTCGAAACGATTAGACATGTTTGGAGTCGCCACCAAGCATTTGTGGGATGCTTGGAACCCGTTCGAAATCTACTTTATACCTCGGTCAAATCGAAGCACAAAGCAGTGTTTGACATAGGTACTAAAGATAAGGAAATCGTCCCTCTTTAGCATCCTATCTCTAGAATGACTCTCGTACGCCCTGGATAAGGTCGTCCACTATCCAAAGTTTCTGAGTAAGAGGTGAAGGTACGTATTGGGAAGCCCTTTAATCAGACACCCAATCCCGCCCGCGGTAGCGGCCTCTACTGATCGATCTTGGTCGGTTGAATGCAAAATTTGATAAAACGGTTTAAATGCATGAATGTGCATCCAATAATTTAAACCTAACATGTGAGAGCTTTCTAAGTCGGTTGATTTAATCCAAGTATCAAGTATAAGATGTCGAGTTGGATTAATGATTGATTTGCATGCAAGACGGAAATTAAACATCCATTTACCAAATTAGGTTTATGGTGCATAACGTGATCCATTTATCCTAGTAAGGCATTTTGAAAATGTGATTTTTAATAAGCAAATAGTCATCTGATCCATCCTATATCCGGGCTAACCGGAGTCGGGATCGTCCTGGACTAATGCTGGAAAAGGGAACAGACCCTTTACCAGGCGGCTACATGAGGCGCGAACCAGCCGGCGGTGAAAGGGGACCTCCTCTGGTTTTGAAAATGAGAAATGAAAGGCCTGTTTAGGCGCGGGTCAACCAACGGTTATATGTCGTGTTCTGACCATTGAAAAACGTTAGTAAAACGTATTGAAAATGGGTATTTGAACCCGATTTGATTTGAAAGGGTCGTTTAGACCGCATTTGTTGATTTGAAGAACTAGACCCGAATAATCATCATTATTTTGATAATATTCGGTGTCGGGTTCGGCTTGACAAGCTTGACATGAATAGTTCTGAAAATAATTATGAACTAATTGTTTTAAGTTCATTTGAATATCATTAGTCGATACTCATCATCGTACCCGGGTTAAAATCCGGCATGGTATGTAGAACCAAGGATGACTTTGTGTTGGTGACTAATATGCTTGTTTTGAAAATGTAAAGAAATGATGAAAGGCTTTAAAATACCTCCCAAAATGTAAAGAAATGAAATAAAAGGGTTTAAATACCTTTTAAATGTCATTAACCAAATATTATCACCGAAACACGGATTTAACCGTCATGGTATGAAGAACCAAGGGTGAAAAATGTTTTACGGTTAACACAAATAAAATAAAAAGGTTCTAAAATATTTGAAATGGTAAAAACCGGTTACAAATATGAAAATGAATTAAAGGGAAATGACGAGAACAAACACGGTTGAGTTCTGACCTGGACACCCCCATTGAGGCGCGGGCAAGCCGGCGAACCAAGGGGCTTCTGTCTCTGGCTAAAAATCAGTTTTGGCTCGTTTATTCCATGTTTTGGTTCATGTTATGCATGTTTTAGCATGTTATAGTCATGAAACAAATAAAAACATGATAAAAGGAGGATTTTTACACCCTTATACTTACATGTTTGGTTATGGCGAGTGACCGACGTAAGTGTAACAACTTGTTTGGTCGAAAAAAAACTCGGTTTAAAACCGTTTTGGTAAGTAAAAAGAGTGTTTTAAGATTAGTGACGGTGTAGTGGTCTAAGTGGTCGGTCAAGTGATTTAATGCACGATGACGGTACCAAACAATGTGTAAGGCTTGTATTTACGATCGGTAGGTCGTAAATACGCGTCGGATTGTGACTTAAGAAGTCGAGTCGAGAATTTTAAGGGAGAAAAGAGGGGGGCGGACACTCGCGTAACTTCTCAAATGGGGGCATTTGAGGGGTATTTATAGGAAAATGAGTGGTTGTGTGAGTTTTGAGCGACGTGGCCACCTGGGCTGCTCAAAGAGGCGCGAGCCACGTCGCGGGTCTTCGAGTTGTCTTGTCGCTTTCACACAAGAGAAATCATGATTTGTTCTATCCTAGGATTTGGATGAACATGTTTGGTACTTGACTATGTAAGATTCCGGGAAACCTTAACATAGAAGATTTTGAAATGGTTTGTTTTTTGTGGTTGACTCGGTTTGACTCGTTGTTGGAGTCAGGATTTGAATTTTTGAGTCGGGTTTTTGGTCCGGTGTCGGTTTTGACTCTAGTTAGTGTTATTGCGACCCCGTTGTCGTGTATTAAACACTCCAGGTATTTTTGAAATGTTTTAAAATGTTTTATTTTTGAAATCGTTTTAAGTTTTCCGACGTAAAGTTGTACACAAACTGTCGATCAAACGCCGCGATTCCAAAGCATGTTATAGTCCGATAATCATCGGGTGTTTGTTGGAGTCTCAGCAGATACTGGGTATCTACAACCACCCAGCCATGAAAGAGTGTTATCATCTCGGTTGCCCGAGGTTAGTACATATCAAAAGCGTCTGTCCTAACACATTTATTAGAAATACTGAAATGTGTAAATGTTTACATCAACCAAAATCCGAATCCAAAACCAACAAAATAAATCCAACAACTGACAAACTACCAAGTCATATCTAAGGCTCAAAACTGTGATGCTATAACTGGTGAAGACAACTCCCCCATGACCGCCCAAGCTCACCAAAAGCAATACCTGTCAAGCCTGCTCACCATCCTCGAATGGATCACAGCAGATTCCACAAACAACAACAACGGGGTCAGTACCATTCAATCAATATAAGACAAACAAGCAATGTAACCGGCTGATCATCCTCCACAGTAACCGACCACACACCGAAGTGTGTAGCCCTGCCGGATTACCCATCGCAACAGGTAATCCACTCCGCCGGTGGGGGACCGCAGCCCATCCCCACCAAGTCCAACTCATCAACGAGCGACTAACAATCGATGTCCCTTAATGTGCACATCCCCTCCCGTGACGGGTTCCACGGAGGGCGAACTAGGGTGTAAAGCCACTCCCGCAAGTGACTCCACCACAATCACACACACCACAGCATCACAGCTGTCACAACACCACAACCGTCACAACACAACCCCATCACCACCATCACCACAACACCCATACTCCGATGATCAGCAGATAACAACAATGACAACACAATCACAGTCTTAAATCAATTAACAGTAAACTGAGTAGGGAAACCCTACCTTAGCAACAACAGCGATACGGAGAATCAGGCAATTTAGAAAGGCTCATCTACGAAGTCTTCGCCTATACAATAACCACATAATACAATTACACATTGCACAATTCCCTTTCCCCAAATTGATATATGTAGTAAATCGTAAGAATAACATAATTGACATGGGAATTAAGGACTTACCAACGATAGAATGAAAGATTGAACGCAAAGGCTACGACGATCGCATACACAGTGGAAGATTAGGGAGTGATTAGAGTATCGTAAAATGATTAGGGTTGCAAATGACGTTTAGAAACTGTTTTTCACAATTAAATAACCCTAAACACTCCCGCATCAAACCGCTGAAATATTACTCGCCAGACCGGATACTCGGTCGAGTATAAAGCATACTCGGCCGAGTATCCTCTACTCGGTCGAGTATTCATCATACTCGGCCGAGTATTCCTCGGCAGTAGCCAAACAGAATACATTTTTAACATTACTCGGCCGAGTATGCTCTACTCGGTCGAGTACTCAACTTATAAAAATCCGTAGTATTACAGTCTTCCCCCTTAAAAAGAACTTCGTCCCGAAGTTCACACTCTACTCTAAAACAAGACACAACAAAACATAAAAAGACTTCCCAACAAACACTTAACAACACCAAAGAACTACACAAAGCATCACAAGACCTACTATCCCGACTCAAAGTAAGACAAAACACACATGCAACCATCTCCTACCCCCCTAAAAAGACAATGGTTACGTCCCCGTAAAAAAAAATACCTGATCAAAAAGGTTAGGAAAACGTTCTCGCATAGATTCCTCGGGTTCCCATGTGGCCTCTTCCACATTGTGATTAGACCAAAGTAACTTGAGTAAAATGGTCTCACCATTCCTTGTCTTACGGACTTTGCGATTGATGCGGTGCCGCTAAGTGTTCACAAATTAAGATGTGGTCGTTGGTCACGGTCGAATCAAAACACAATTTATAGCTTAACAAGCAACTCTACAATTAGTAAAGAGGCAAGTAAAGGTCGTATCCCAAGGGACGGGAGTTGAAATGAGATTTCTATTGTAACTAGTGGTGTCTAAGGGGTGTCACAAATTGGGTTGATGTAGAAGGTTAATAAACTAGAATAACAATGAAGATA